>NW_027455448.1:0-7500 GCF_040206685.1 Ascaphus truei
ATCTAGACAGAGCCCAGGAGTAAATCACGGGTCCAGCTACTGCTAGCCTCACCTGCATCTTGTGATCGAGGGGTTAATTCAGGGGTTTATTGAATGTTTTATCGTGTTGCTGCGGTGGTTTCATACTGACTCTCTCCACTTGTCCACAATACCTGCAAGGTTGTAGCATCAGTCTTTTGGGGATATCCCTTATTTTTCCTATCTACTACTTTATGTCTGGTAGCTCACTTTGTGGATCATTTAAGGATTGAAGACTCATATCTTGAACCATTATTGGACTATGTGCTGTTATATATAACATTTGCATATGCTTTATATCATTTATTCAATTTTTGTGGACAACCAGGCGTATTTATAATATCTTTAATATCTTTATTTACTTTTTCTTTTTCTTTTTATATTTTTTTCAAGATCTATACACGTTTTTAAATATAAAGGATTTTTATACGTATTTTTTGATATACTCATATATATCATGGAAGAATGTGAAACGGATACAGTTCCTAGTGATGGCGATAACTATGTTTATGTCTGTGGCGATGACACTAAAAGGTCAAAGAAAGCAGCACACTTGTTTGAGGAGATCAAGGATATCACATGTGAAGTACTGCTGCGGCACAGTTTATTCGAGCATTTGCCCGTTCTGTGCCGCAGCAGTAGCCTGGCGCGCGCCCGAGTGTGACGGGCGCGCGCCGAAGCAGCGGAAGAGCGCCCTCCGATCGGGGCGCTCTCCCTCCCGCTGCCGGGTCCGCCGGGTCCCCCGGAACCCCCTGCCGCCGTCCCGCAGATCGCGGGACACCAGGGCTCCCTCGGGGAGCCCTGGACGCGCGTGCAGGGGGCGCAGGCTCCCGAAGACGCGTGACCGCGCGTCATAGCAAGCCGGGAAATCTCCCGGCTTGCGGATCTGGCCGCACTGCGATAAAGTGTGTCGCCAGTGTACCATCAGACTTAACCCATTATTTTGTAAAACTTGAGAGACTGTTAGTCCAGAATATAAAGCTTTGGTGGGAAATTACATCGTTAGAAAATTATGTTAGATGTAATAGAATTCCCAGAGGTCTACGGATCAAGAAAACGCCCACATTTGGGTTCACCAATAAACAATTTGAGTTAGATTGGGTTAAAATCTTGGACCATTGTTCAATTCAATTAATGGAGTTAATTATACAACAGAAACTAACTGAGAAAGCTGTAATCATGTCCGAAATTAACATTTTAAGAGCCAAACTACAACCATTTGCGAAAATGGAACAATTTGTTAAAAATGACAAAACTTTACTATCTAATATAGAAGTTATAGAAGATGACATTAGCGACAAAAAACACAATAAGTTTGAGAGGGATAAGGCCGATTACATCAAGGGCCAAGTGTATTGCTGGCAAAGGCCACAGTTGGCTAGAGAGGGGTTTGGTTTCAGTACACCAAAGGGGAACTCCAGAAAACGCCCTTATAAAACACCAGGGAAATCTATCTTAAAAACCAGACATACAGAAACTTCCAGCTTTGACTCAGAAAATTCGGACTATGAAACAAGGTCTCATTCTGTGTCATTTGAAGGCCAGTCAGACAACATAACGGACAATCAGGGAAGAACGAGGAGTGATAGTAGGTCTTCCATTTCGTTAGTGAATATCAGACCTGCTAATTCATCTGTTGTTGTACCCACTTCATCACTTCCATCAGGAGCAAAAAACTACGGAGGACCAGACGATCCAAGAGGAAACGGGGGAGGCAGAGGGAGAACAAAGAGGAAGAAATACACTTGAACACAACGGGTAATAATGTTATCAATCTATCTGGTATCGAACTTTCATATGAACAGCTCACATTGTTGAATAAAGGCTTGGGATTTGCTCCGGTCCAGGACTTTCATCTTTTCCAAACTGTGATTGACCTCCAAAAATTCACACGAAAATTAACATTGAAAAATTTTTTTCTTCTAGAGGTCGGTTTGATCATTTGAGGAGTGAGATATCTAAAGGTGATATTGACTTTACAAACCTGGACTCTGAACCTAATCTTGTGATGAATATGAATTCTGATGTCTCTTCCGATGCAGATGTATTAATGAATAATTTCACTTTTCAGGAACAATGTACGGTATCTGATTTGCATAACTTGTTAGAGGCACAAGGTGAATCTACTAACACATTTTCTCAGCCATTTTTTGGTGGCCAGTCATCGGGTTTAAAGAGGAAATCCATATTCTGCCCAAATTTTAATCGAGGCCCATTCATCACGACGTTTGAAAGATTAGTAGAACGTGATCTTAAATTACTAGCCCAAGGCTTTTCACATTCACATGTGAGTTCAGGTAACCTTACCTATGTCGAAACTGTTCAATTAGACTGTCTAAAGAAAAATCACGACATAGTCATACGTAAGGCAGATAAAGGAGGTGCCCTAGTGGTACTCTCTGCCAATCAATACAGACAAGAGGCACTTAGACAACTGAGCAACGTGGCTCATTATCAATTACTAAAGAGAGATCCTACTCCTGGTTTTCTTGGAGAATTAGCGGAAGTCATTGAACTGGGTAAAATACTATGTGTTATCGATAATAAGGAAGTTGAATTTTTGAGCTGTCCACATCCCGTGATACCGATATTCCACCATCTCCCGAAGATCCATAAATCGCTGGTAGATCCCCCGGGACGCCCTATAGTTGCGAGCATTGGATCTTTGGGAGATGGGTTGTCGCGGTATGTGGACAGCTTCCTTCAACCATTAGTCTTCCGTCTGCCATCGTTCATTAAGGACACGTCGGAACTTATCGTCGCTTTGCAGGATGTGGTCTGGAAAAAGGAGTACAGGTGGGTCACATTAGATGTGGTCTCCCTGTACTCCATTATAAAACATGAGCACGGTTTATCTGCTATACGTCACTTTTTAGATTCTTCAGATATTTCGGTCACCCAGGGGGTCTTTCTTCTGGAATCAATCACTTTTTTACTAACACATAACTATTTTATGTTTGATTCACGTTTTTATTTACAATTATTAGGCACTGCAATGGGCACGAGTTTTGCACCTTCATACGCTAATTTATTTATGGGTTTTTGGGAAGCACAATTTATTTATCACATTAATAACACATTTCGCACTAATATTATTTTCTTTAAGAGGTTTATTGATGATCTTATAATGATTTGGGAGGGTGATGAGGTTTCATTGCTTACTTTTATTAATACACTAAATCAAAATAATTTAAACATTAATTTCACTTTTGAACACAATATCCATCATATAAATTACCTTGACCTACTGCTTTATATTGATAACGACATGACCATCCAAACCGAGATTTTCAGAAAGGCAAATTCCAGGAACACGTTGCTCAGGGCCAATAGTAGCCATCCACGTTCTCTTCTAAATAGTATACCGAAAGCCCAATTTATTAGGCTTAAAAGACTCTGTTCTAGTAACGACACATTCATCAAACAATCTGGTGAAATGGCAGCAAGATTTAAGGCTAGAGGTTACACTGAAGAGATTATTAATACCGCATTTGAATATGCTGATTCAATGGATAGGACTAAACTTTTAAACAAAAATATAAATAAAATGCGGCACACTAGGTCCAATACATCTATTCATGATGGGTGCCCTATCTTTGTGACAACATACAGTAAGCAATCAAAGTCAATCCGTGATATAATCAACAAACATTGGGCAACAATAAGCCTAGATAGAGATATTTCAGATATTACAAAAAATAGACCAAGATTCAGTTACCGTAAAGCAAAAACGCTAGGGACACTTTTATCACCCAGTCTCTTTGACTCCCGCTCTAATTATAAGATTCAAAACATACCCCAAGGGTTCTTCACATGTGGCCATTGTTCAATGTGCTGCTATGCTCAGCCCACAAAAATCATTATGTGTAACTCAAACAATAAGAAGTTTAAGATCACTAGCTTCATTAACTGCAACAGTAGCTTTGTGATTTACATGCTATCATGTGGTTGTAAGAAGTCTTATGTGGGTCAGGACCACCAGACCTTTAAAGACAAGAATAGCAGAACACGTGAGGCTTATTAAAAAACGTGATAGTGGTCATCCAGTTTCCAGACATTTCAGCCTTTGTCCCAGGGGAGGTATAGCGAATTTTACATTCTCAGCGATTGAACATGTACCATGTCACCCAAGAGGAGGCGATAGGGTTAATAGATTGAATAGACAGGAGATGTTTTGGATCCACACCTTAAGTACGCTTTATCCCTCTGGTATAAATATAGATTGGGAGCTAAAACATTTCTTAACTACTTAGCCTTCCTCTGAGTGATACACTTGAGACCCCTATTATGGGGATACTTAAAGGAATAGTTATAGGAGTGGGAAGCTCATATATGATGTTTATAACAACATTCTCTGGTTATGTATTGGTTATATATAGATTTCCACATATCTCATTAGGATCTGAGCCAGTCATTATGTTCTGTCCATGGTCCAACCTGTTTTAAATGACGTAGTATAGATAGTAATTAATTATGTATTTAGTATAGATGTTACTTTGTATGGTAGTCTTGGGCACACTAGAAGTTTAATTTACTTCTTTAATATAATCATGAAGATCTTCGTGGTTGAATTAGCTGTTGTTAAAAAATAATATGACATTCAACCACAATCTGTGTCCAGGTAGGATACCCATAGTAGCTACTGCTCTTTAGGGTCCACATATTTGCTTGCTTTTAACTCCGTTTGTTAATTATTAGTATGTTTCGATTTTGTGATTTATTGTAATTGCAATAAGTCTATATGGTCGCATTATCTGTTTATTGTTAGCGCTTCCCTATCCCCCCCCTATGTATGCCGATCTGACTCAAATTCTATTGGTACTTAATTCATTGGTGGGAGTATTACACGTGATGTTGTTCAGCCAGTGAGCATCCAGTACGGCCTACTTATGGGAGGGATTACGGAGTGAAAGGCACTCTTTGATAAAGTTCTGTTCCCAGAACGAAACGCGTCAGAGTGTCTTAGACATGTGGATGTTCTTTTTGATGCAATAAAGTTTTTTTCGTTTTATACGCCTGGTTGGAGAGTTTTTTCCAGAGGAGCAGTGACCGCCGTTTTCCACCTTTTACTTACCTTTCTTCACCGTTCGCGAGCAGGAGCACGCCACCGCTAAAGACAGCAACAACAGCAGCATCCGGCAGTTCTACAGTTCAAGGGATGATGTGCACCGGCTGAATTAACCCCTCGATCACAAGATGCAGGTGAGGCTAGCAGTAGCTGGACCCGTGATTTACTCCTGGGCTCTGTCTAGATAGGGCTCCGGTGTATCTCTACCAGCCGTGCTATAAATGCCCCCCATCTAAGATAAGGGTTCACAATTGAATATTTGAAGGATTTATTGAATGTTTTATCGTGTTGCTGCGGTGGTTTCATACTGACTCTCTCCACTTGTCCACAATACCTGCAAGGTTGTAGCATCAGTCTTTTGGGGATATCCCTTATTTTTCCTATGATAAGTTGTTTTTGCCTTGTTACACTAATTTGTTATTCACTGTATATTTTATGTTTTTCACTGCACATTTTGTTTAGATTAAGTATTGATATATACATTATTTGATATTATTTTAATCACTATTTAAGGTGGAGTAGAGCGCCATCTAGCGTTCTTTTACATTAACAGTGATCATAACATGGTTTCATTTGAAAAAAATTATCAAAAAACAGATTACTTAGGTTCAACAAAGACTTTAAACTTTAGAAAGGCAGATTTTAATAAACTGAGGTCTAATCTAGTAGTAATACAATGGGATTATGTTTTTGCAGGGAAACATGTAGAAGATAAATGGGCAGTCTTTAAAACATTGTTAGAAAAGCACACTTATCAGTGTATACCCTTGGGTAATAAGAATAAAAGAAATAAGTCAAAACCAATGTGGCTAAATAAACAGGTAGGAGAGGAAATGGACAAGAAGAGGAAGGCGTTTAGATTCTTTAAGTCAGAAGGGACAGAGACATCGTATCAGAATTATAAGGAATGTAACAAAAATTGCAAAAGGGCAATCAAATGAGCAAAAATGGATAATGAAAAAAGGATTGCAATAGAAAGTAAGGTCAACCCAAAAAAGTTCTTTAAGTACCTTAATAACAAAAAAATGAGAAAAGAAAATATAGGACCCTTTCAGTGTGAGATGGGTAGGCAGATTATTGGAGATAAGGAAAAAGCAGAGGTATTAAACAAATTCTTTGCCTCTGTGTTTACCAGGGAAGAATCAAGTTCAATAGTAGTGCCGCAGGAGGAAGTCACAACCTCCATATTAATGAACAATTAGTTAACTGAGGAAGAAGTTCATAAGCGACTTGAAAAAATTAAAGTAAATAAGGCACCTGGCCCCGATGGCATACATCCAAGAGTTCTCAAGGAGTTAAGCAAAACCGTTATATTTAATATTCAAGGACTCCATTTCCACAGGCTCAGTACCACAAGATTGGCGTAAAGCAGATGTGGTGCCTATATTTAAAAAGGGAGCTAGATCACAACCGGGAAATTACAGACCTGTAAGCCTGACTTCAATAGTAGGGAAACTACTTGAAGGTATAATATTCAGGAATACCTAATGGAAAACAAAATTATTAGTAATAGTCAGCATGGATTTATGAAGGATAGATCACGCCAAACTAACCTTATTTGTTTCTTTGAGGAGGTAAGTAGGAATTTAGACCAGGGTAATGCAGTGGATGTGGTCTACTTAGATTTTGCAAAGGCTTTTGATACGGTTTCACACAAGAGGTTGGTGTACAAAATAAAGAAAATTGGACTCAGTAATAATATATGCACCTGGATTGAAAACTGGTTAAAGGACAGACAACAGGGGGTTGTCATAAATGGAACTTTTTCAGGTTGGGCTAAAGTCGTGAGTGGAGTACCTCAAGGATCGGTACTGGGACCCCTGCTTTTTAACTTGTTTATTAATGACCTTGAGGTTGGGATCGAGAGCAAAGTCTCCATCTTTGCTGATGATACTAAATTGTGTAAGGTAATAGAATCAGAGCAGGATCTAATTTCTCTTCAGAAGGACTTTGAGAGACTGGAAACGTGGGCAGGTAAATGGCAAATGAGGTTTAATACAGATAAATGTAAGGTTATGCTTTTGGGATGCAAGAATAAAAAGGCGACTTACAAATTAAATGGAGATATATTGGGGGAAACCTTGATGGAGAAGGATTTAGGAGTGCTTGTAGACAACAGGCTTAGCAATAGTGCCCAATGTCATGCAGTAGCTGCAAAGGCAAACAAGATCTTATCTTGCATCAAACGGGCAATGGATGGAAGGGAAGTAAACATAATTATGCCCCTTTACAAAGCATTAGTACTGTAAGACCAAACCTTGAATATGGAGTACAATTTTGGGCACCAATCCTAAGAAAAGACATTATGGAACTAGAGAGAGTGCAGAGAAGAGCCACCAAATTAATAAAGGGGATGGACATTCTAACTTATGAGGAGAGGCTAGCTAAATTAGATTTATTTACATTAGAAAAGA
>NW_027455449.1:0-36854 GCF_040206685.1 Ascaphus truei
GCTCCACGGATTTGCTCAATAAACTAATTTATTGCCAATAGACAACGTTTCGGCCGAAACGTTAAGTCTATTGGCAATAAATTAGTTTATTGAGCAAATCTGTGGAGCCCTGATTTTCTTCCCTTCGTAAAGGCGGGATAAGACAGCCGGCTCTAGCTGCCAATACCGCTGGTTCGTGTTATATTTTAATGAAGATGCCAGGTGTATATGGCAACGTAATATACCTGGCATCTGCCATTAAAAAAACACAATATACACTTACACCGTAAACAAGCAAATACATAGAGTGTGTGTGTGTGTGTGTTTGTGTGTGTGTTGTGAAGATTGAGATAATGTGTGTGGCTCAGGCTATATGAAGGCAGACTATCATCACCTCCATTTTGGCCCAACTGCCATTTTGAGTGTTTGCTTTTATGTATGCTTATCTGTTTATTTGTGAATGATTGATATCCTGCAGAGTATCGCTCCTGGCTGTAACTCGCCCTTGTATAATTCGTACGAGTCATGAAATTGAAATTGCATTCGTAAAGAGTTTTTCCTGCCTTAGACATTTTCTGCTGACCTTAGTTTTACTTATCTGACAGATACAGTACACACAGAGGGCTAAACAGGGTTACTCCTTAAATCAGAAGGTTAAGGGGCCCACATTATGGTGATATATAGGATAAGAATATTTATGTATCAATAAGTATTTTTGTAAGTCATCATATTGTTTTTTATCTCTAAGCCAGCCCCCTTAAGGGGCGTATTACTCATTTTGAAATGTATAAAAATGTGATACCAAGCAATTTGTTTTCAGAGGCATGAGTTCATTTTTGAATTCTTTTCTCTCACTTTTTCCTTGGTGCAGATAAACTCACGTTGATACTTTGAACCCTTGACTCGTTGATATTATTTCTATGCTTTCACAGAGTGTTGCATGGTTTGCAGATCACACAGCTAGAATATCTTGCCTGGGTGCACCTGCAAACAGAACTTTTTTCTAACAGAACTTAGAAAAAAGGCAAAATAGTGTTTATCAATGTTTCGGTTTATACATAAGCCTTTCTCAAGATAACAAATACATGTTCAAAGGAAAGGGTTCTTTACAGTAAGGGCAGTTAAAATGTGGAATTCATTACCCATGGAGACTGTGAGGGCTGATACAATAAATATGTTTAAAAAAAAAAGGATTGTGTATTTATTTTTTAACGGAAAGCTATTCAGGGTTATACTAAATAAGTAAACATGGGAAGGATGTTGATCCAGGGAGTAATCTGAATGCAAATGTAGCCCCGGTCCCCTCTGGCTCCCAGAGACCCCCTCCTTTGCCTCAGCGCGGACGCGGGTGCCGCCGGACCCAGCGACGGACCCGCCGGCTGTTTCCAAAGGTGGGGGCTAGAGTAGGGAGCGTTTTTAGTCTCGGGAGGCTCGGCGGCGCACCCGGCTAGCGGGGGCCGCCATGATGGTTTGCACGCGCGGGCACAGTAATCGCGCATGAGAAGTGAAGTGCGGGAGTTGCGGCAGCCATTCCAAAGTCGTGCATGCGCAGTGCAATTGCGCACGCGGCCCCAATGTTACAGCAGCCTCCACGGGACTACAACTCCCATGAGGCCAAGGGAGGAAAGCCCCAGGTGACCCAGAACAGCCAATAGGGCTCAAGGATTCTCGGCAGTTGCTTTTAGATACAGTTGGCAGTTGGCAGTTAGCAGTTGGAGCAGGGAGCTGGTGAGTGAGGGTGCAGGGGAGCAGTAGCCCCTTGCACTAGGCCAGATAACCCCCAAACGCCCCAGATAATGATTACCCTTGCCCCAGTTTGTTGGTTGCTTCAGGGACAGGCCTTAGAGAAGGAGATCTGCCCCTTTAGCTATTTGGTTAAGTAAAGATACATACTGTGGCGCGCAGCCTGATTTCTGGGTCTGGGCTCAGACCCTTCTATATATACAGACTATCTTACCAGAGACTATATATATATATAGACTATCTTCACAGAGGCCACGTTAAGCAGCGACTGCGGCTGCCGGCTGCAGACGGATCCCCTTCAAGGTACAGACGTTGCTAAGCCGCGGTGATATTATCCACGCCGGAATTCACCCCACGCGTAGGAGGACATCACGTCGGATCCAGCGGATCCAAACCCAGTTGAATAGCGGCACCCGTGGCCTGGAGCCCCGGGCAGGTACCTTTAGTAGTGCACTAACACTTAAAGGGATAGCGCTATCTCCAACACATTGAGTGGGTGTGGACATAAAGGGACATCAGGGGATTGGTGCACAGCACCCAAGGTACTTTGGAGGAGGGAATATTTATGGTGATGTGTGCACCCAGTGCACTTCTATGTGTATGACTATATGCATTATTCTGTGTGGTACAGGTACCGAAGTTATTAGTATTAGCAATAGTAAACAGTTATTAGCATACACTATGTGCGTGTTTTATTATTGTGGTTCCTGTAAGAGGACCATCCCACTAAGGTGGGAGCCCTTACAGGTGGAGGCGCTGTGTTCAACGAATGATCATGTAACCCCAGGCTCCCAGTGGCGGAGGTTCAGGCCTTCTGTGAGCCTATCAGGTAACGCACCACACCTGATAACACAATTGTATTTCCCCACATGGTCCCCATCTACGATAGGGGGCGGCAAAAGGTGTTACATTTTGGAGGTGCTGCTGAGATCTCAGACCTGGGGTGCTCTATTAAAGTCTAAATTGAGCTGCTGCAGTCACTACCATGTTCTCCCCGTCTAAGCAACAAGTGCGCGACTGGGCGCTGGAATTAGACGAGTTCCCCCACCATGTGCTCGTGGTGGGGGATGTGCCAGCAGGAATCCCCTGTCAAGAAATCCTTAATCAGGTCAGATCCCTTCCCGGGTTCGCGCGAGCTCGCCAAATAGGGCGGAGATGGAACCCCACATACCGCTGGTACATATTCCTTATAGCATTCCGTTCTGAAGTAAGGGACAATATCACCCCTGCCGCCCTACACTTTCCGGGAGCCTTGCCTGCGGGGTGTCCTGTCATTTTCTCAGAATTACCTAGGGCACTGCCGGCCCCCATACTCTATCCCGAAGCCACACCGGGACCCTCCCGCGGCCAAGGGAAATATGACGCGTTACTCTCAGGACAGTCCTTGCTATATTCAGAGCCATTGATACCTAGGGTAATCTTCAGTCCCGGACTCCCCGTGGAGACCCCTCTCCAGACTGGGCCCCTGCCCTCCGTGTCCCCTGAAAGACAGACAAGTACCAGACGTCCAACCAGTATACCCTCCCAGGCCCCTAAGTCCTTACAGGTGGACCTAGCGACGGGAGGAATCCTACCTCAGCTAATAGAAGCTCTGAGCCAGGCCTCTCATTCCCATCAATACCGCAAACTCAAGATATTCTCCGAGAATAGACCCACACCGGCGTGTGAGGCAGAATTTGAGGAATGGAAAGACCACACGGAACACGTGCTCCCGGAGTGGACTTGCTCTGATACAGTAAAACGGCAACGGATTGTCGAGTGCTTACGACCCCCTGCGACGCATATGGTGCAATTTTATGATAATAAACACCATAACGCTGACGTGGCAGCCCTGATCCAGGCCGTAACCCGGATATATGGGGTTCCTAAGGATGCCGTGTCATTACTGGCCAAATTCTACTCACTCACGCAAGTCGAAGGAGAAGAAGTGTCAGAGTTTCTTCATCGGATCCAGTTGGCTCTATGGCCTCTGGTAAAGAAGGAGGTTATTCCGGCAGCTCAAGCTGATGGCATGCGAGTCCAGCAGCTTCTGCAGGGCACCCTGCCCATGCATCCCGTAGCGATACGAGTCAGCTGTACTCTCTCTCCAGATCAGCCTCTAGATTTCGAAGAGTTGATGGATAAAGTACTCGCTCACAAAGGTAATCTGCGGTTGCACCGGCCAAAGCTACCGAGTGACTCTACGAGACGAGAAAAGTCCGCTACTTCGACCAAAGGACATCCTCAAGATGAACTAAAGAGAGCAGCGATCGCAAAGGCCAAAGAGATCGAAGGTGAGGAGGATTCCCCTGTTCATAAAACTCCTATTGCTGCACTACACTTCCCCAAGAGGGAGTCAGCGGCATCCAGGACTGGGACCTCTCCGGGGGGTCAAGCTTGCTTCAGGTGCGGCCAAGAAGGGCACTTCGCTAAGACTTGCACAGGGACAAGAAAGGTCAGGACCGACCCACCCAAAGCCATGACCTGCACGGCTCAGACTGAAGAAACTCCTTCTCCGTCCGAGGGCCCCACCCTGCCGAGCAGTGGAGAAGCCGTAACCACAGACGCCTACATTCGGGTGGGACCAGCTGCTCTTATACGCATCCTCGTGGAAGGCATTTATGCAACTGCCTTTTTGGACACCGGATCTCAGGTGACCATTGTGTATCGCTCGTTCTATGATCAACATCTGAGTCACCTGCCATTTCAAACTGCGGACGCAATGAAACTCTGGGGACTTAGTCAGGAGGCCTTCCCCATTGACGGCGTGGTGAAACTTCGGCTAGCTATACTACAATTGAACACTGGCAAGTCCCATCCAATGGAAGTGGAAGTGCTAATATGCCCCAAACCTCAGGTGCCTCCCAGTGCCCCAATTATCTTGGGAACAAGTACCGATGTGGTACGGGCAGTGTTCCGAGCATATTTGGAAGAGGCTTGTGAATTACCCCTCTCGGCTCTACCCATACAACCCAGTATGAAGGAAGACGAGCCGCCGAGTCCGGATGAAGTAGAATACGGCGACTTATTCAATACTCACAATGGAGTGACCGTGATTCCCCCAGGGGGAGTAGAAGTTATGTGGGCGGAATGCTGCTATCCAGAACGAGACGAAGCCGATCAGCTCTTCTCCTTAGAGAGTGCGCCCGAAGAGGATTACCGGGGTTACCGACTTGTGCCTGAGATCCGAGAGTGGAAGGGCGAAATGCCTCTGAATGTCAAGGTATATGTTCACAACACCTCTCCCTATCCCATGCCCTTAGACTATGGGCAACGATTGGGACGGATATACGCGGTTACCTCTGTCGATATGATGTCCGCCCAAGTAGATGATGCAGCCTCCATGGAGCAGCCCACAGATATGGCCTTTGACTTCGGGGAATCCTCCTTGTCCGCGGCATGGAGGGCACAGCTTACTGCCAAGTTGAAACAGCAGAAGGACATATTTTCCACGAGTGACATGGATGTGGGCTGTAGCCGAAATGCCTAACACACTATCCGGCTAAGTGACACTACTCCGTGCCGAGAAAGTGTAAGGTCCTGGGAGTCATGCCGTCCTCGGTGGTGCCGCCAGGCTCTCCCGCGTCTCCCGTGTCTCGTAGCGATCCTCCCTCCAGGAAGCCGATCGCCATATTGCCTAGGCGCGCACGCACACGTCAGCGCTCCCCTTCTAGTGTCAGGCCTGGGCGTGTACTCGGTCACGCACCCGCAAGTACGGCCACACGGGGGCGCATCCACATGGAGGAGCACCAGCCTCTTAAAGGCATATCTCCTCTTTACAATGCCTCAATCAAATGTGCTCGTTCGTCTAGTCCCTCCTCCAGGGGTTTCTCTGGACCTATCCCTGTCTCAGCCTGGCCCATTCACACACCCCCACCTTGCTACTCTGCCATTGGACCCTCGTGCCTCTATATACCCTACAGCTTCATTAACTCATCGGCTGAGCATAGAACCAGTTGTTCTCATCACTCTCTGCCTCCCTAGTCCTGTCTTGTCCTGTCTTGTTTTGCAGTCTTCCTCGTGTACCGAACCTGCTTCCTTTACGACTACCCGCACCTCTGGCATCCCGAACTCGGCAAACGGCAACACGACTCTCCGCACCTCTGGCATCCCGAATCCGGCAAATGGTAAACGATTCATTGACTCCGGTTCCGCAGGCAATTTCATCGATGAGACTTTTGCTAGACGGAACAATATTCCATTTATCAGTAAGAAGACGCCAGTAGGTCTGGAGGCCATTGACGGTCGACCTCTACAGCCGGCATTCATCACGCTACAGATGGTGCCTCTTCTACTGTAGTTCGTCGACGTTCATACGGAGATCATTACCCTCGATGTTATCCACACTCCCTCTGTTGAGTAATTTTGGGTCTTCCTTGGCTTCAACTCCATAATCCTCGCATCGACTGGACGGATCGGGAACCCATCCAGTGGGGTGCTCCTTGTGCCAAGACATGTACCAGGATTTTCCAGAAGATTGGTGGGTTGTCTACCCTGCCAGAGAAGGTTGACTCCCTACCTTCTGTGTATTGGGAATTCCGTGATGTGTTCGACAAAGCACGTTCCGAGGTTCTACCTCCGCACCGTCCTTTCGACTGTCCTATTGACCTACTACCCGGGGCACCTCTTCCCAGAGGACGATCCTATCCTCTCTCTCCCAGAGACTGAAGCCATGAACACTTACATTGCAGAGAATTTAGAGAGGGGTTTCATCCGAAAGTCTTCCTCTCCAGTCGGAGCAGGCTTCTTTTTCGTCAAAAAGAAGGACGGTTCTCTTCGTCCATGCATAGACTACCGGGGTTTGAATAACATCACACGCAAGAACCGCTACCCACTGCCCTTGATACCGGAACTCTTCGACCGTCTTCAGGGAGCAACTATCTTTTCTAAATTGGATTTAAGAGGTGCCTACAATTTAGTAAGGATACGTGAGGGGGACGAGTGGAAGACTGCTTTTAACACCCATGACGGCCACTATGAATACCTGGTCATGCCGTTCGGTCTGTGCAACGCACCAGCAGTTTTTCAGGATTTCGTCAATGAGATTTTTCGGGACATTCTTAACAAATTTCTTATCGTCTACCTAGATGACATCCTAATCTTTTCTAAATCCTCTCAAGAACACATCAAACACGTTCAACAGGTGCTGTTACGCCTCCGGGAGAACCATCTCTTTGCGAAATTTGAGAAATGTCAGTTCCATCTCAAGTCTGTGGCATTTTTGGGATACGTTATCTCTGACTCCGGATTCAATATGGATCCAGAAAAACTTAAGGCTATTTTGGACTGGCCCCATCCGACCACCCTCAAAGCCGTGCAACGCTTTCTAGGTTTTGCAAACTATTATCGACGCTTCATTCGCAATTTTTCTTCTACGGTATCTCCCATATCTGCTTCCTTGGGCTGAGTTTGCTCTTAACTCCCTTCGCAATGACTCCACTCAAGAATCTCCCTTCTTCATAAATTGTGCTTTCATCCTTCCCGTTTACCCTTCTCCCCTCTATCCTCAGGAGTTCCAGCGGTTGACAAGCGCATCTCCCGGCTGAAAGACTTATGGACGAGGATTCAGGAGAACTTACAGGTGCCACAGGGAGACAGAAACCCCAGGCAGACCGCCTTCGACGCCTGGTCCCGGAATTCGTCCAAGGAGACAGGGTTTCGCTTTCTTCCAGGAATATCCGACTAAAGGTTCCTACCATGAAGCTAGCACCCAAGTTCCTCGGTCCCTTTCCTGTGGTCAGGAGGATTAATCCTGTGGCTTATTGCCTGTGCCTTCCACCCTCGATGAAGATCCCTTCAGTCTTTCATGTATCTTTGCTTAAACCAGCATTCCAGAGTCCTCGCTTTTCTAAGGCCACGTCTCCTCCACTTCCTCTTCTGATCCAAGGTCAACAGGAGTATGAGGTTCAGTCTATCCTGGATTCTAGGATTTCCAGAGGAGGAGTACAATACCTGGTCCACTGGAGGGGGTTCGGACCAGAGGAACGTTCCTGGATTCCCCACCGGGATCTCCACGCACCTCGACTCGTCCAGGCTTTCCATCGTAAGAATCCCTCCAAGCCATGTCATGGACGCCCGGAGGTCGCCCCTGAAGGGGGGGTACTGTAAGGTCCTGGGAGTCACGCCGTCCTCGGCGTGCTCCTCACTTACCCGTGGTGCCGCCAGGCTCTCCCGCGTCTCGTAGCGATCCTCCCTCCAGGAAGCCGATCGCCATATTGCCTAGGCGCGCGCGCGTACGTCAGCGCTCCCCTTCTAGTGTCAGGCCTGGGCGTGTACTCGGTCACGCGCCTGCAAGTATGGCCACACGGGGGCGCGTCCACATGGAGGAGCATCAGCCTCTTAAAGGCATATCTCCTCTTTACAATGCCTCAATCAAATGTACTCGTTCGTCTAGTCCCTCCTCCAGGGGTTTCTCTGGACCTATCCCTGCCTCAGTTAATGAAACGTGAACAATTAGTTTCAATGACTCACACGGGCTTGTGTGAGACTTCACCCTCAACGCTGACTGTGGTTCGTGAATGTAAACTCCTATGCAGGAGTGACAGTAAACATAAAACTCACACGGCCTAATGTGAGTTCGTTCCCTCAGTGGGTGATGTCAGCCTGTTTAGGTGATGCAGGTACGTCTCAGCAAACTATCCCCAATGGGTGTGGTGTGTGAGTGGCTCCTTTCCCCGTCGCCCATAGACCAAAGTATGTGCAAAACCAGAGTTAGTAATATATAAACAGGTCTTTATTGGTGACAGTTAAAACATGGAAAAAACAAGCATGGACCGGAATAAACAATGCAAATACAAAGTGAATAAACAATAAACACACTCACACTGAATGGCAACTCTTGTTGCGCAGCATCAGCCACGTGGTTGGATCCGGCAAGATCTCTTCCTCCGTTGGTGTTCTCACTGGCGCGTCCGGCAGTGGATCCGGAAAGGAGGATCTACACCGGATGTCCTGCGGGTGGCTGGGTCCCTCTCTCAATGAGCTCCGGCAGGGAACAACGCGTTTCGCAATAAGCTTCGTCACCCCCACCTTGCTACTCTGCCATTGGACCCTCGTGCCTATATATACCCTACAGCTTCATTAACTCATCGGCTGAGCATAGAACCAGTTGTTCTCATCACTCTCTGCCTCCCTAGTCCTGTCTTGTCCTGTCTTGTTTTGCAGTCTTCCTCGTGTACCGAACCTGCTTCCTCTACGACTACCCGCACCTCTGGCATCCCGAACTCGGCAAACGGCAACACGACTCTCCGCACCTCTGGCATCCCGAACCCGGCAAACGGTAAACGATTACGTCCTTCTCTCTAACCCCGGACTTGGCAAACAGCACCCTCTACCATCCGTACCTCTCCTGCCCCGACCTGGACTCCCAGACCACTCTACTCTCAAGATGTGCCCTCGTGGCTGTGGGTGGCGTTATATCCCATCCCACCTCAGCACAGCGGTCCCGTCTCGTTTGTGGTGAGCACGTCCTGACAGAAAGATCTCGTCGTATTGCCCCTCGAGACGTGGAGGATGTGCAAAACGTGTTACGAGAGATGGAAGCAGCAGGCATTGTGACTGAATCCCGTAGCCCCTACGCCTCGCCGATCGTGGTGGTACGAAAGAAGAATGGGTCAGTGTGATTGTGTGTCGACTACCGGAGCCTGAACAACCGTACAATTCCTGATCAGTACTCACTGCCACGAATTGAAGAAATTCTCAATGCCCTGGCGGGAAGTAAGTGGTTCAGTGTCTTGGACTTGAGGTCTGGTACAGAAAAAAAGAGAAAGAGAACAGCGCAAAGAAAAACCTCATAGTGTAGTATATTTAGAAATTCAGTTTATAATTAAAAGGTGAGTATTGCACGTACATCTATTATAAAATCACACAGCATGACATGTTTGGGACATGTTACCCATCTGTAGACAGCCGATCACCAGTGGCAGAGGCTCGCGTGGATCAGCTCGCCGCTGGAGGTCACTCAGCAATGGCAGAGGCTCGCCTGGATCAGTTCGCTGATGGAGATCACTCCTAGAGTCTGGCGATGTCACCGTAGTCTCTGAGGAACTCCTTCGCTTCCTTACACGTGCGCAGTGGCGTCTGACGTCATCAGATGGCGTCCGGTAGTATCTCAATGTCTTTAGTTCGTCGCGCAAGATGGCGCCACACCGGCGAAAAAGTCACAGAAGGACAACAAGTCCCAGGCAGGCAGTGTGATGAAAAATACCACAATGGGTATATGGGTATATAGAGCAAAAGTAGGGAATGCGCCCACTCCTACGCGTTTCGTTATAAAAAACTTCTTCAGGGAGTGGGCGCATTCCCTACTTTTGCTCTATATACCCATATACCCATTGTGGTATTTTTCATCACACTGCCTGCCTGGGACCTGTTGTCCTTCTGTGACTTTTTCGCCGGTGTGGCGTATCTAGCGCGACGAACTAAAGACACTGGGGAGAGATTCAACCGGACTCTCCTGGACATGCTCGGCACGTTAAAAGGATCTCAGAAGAGAGAATGGAGCAAATATGTGGAATCTTTGGTGCATGCCTACAATTGCACCCGCCATGAGTCCACAGGGTTCACTCCTTATTTCTTGATGTTCGGGCAAGAAGCGAGATTTCCGGTGGATATACGTCTGCGGGTATTTATCGATGGGGTACCCAATATGAAGCACTTCCGATACGTACAAAGACTACAAGACAGTCTGCAAAAATGCCTACCAGTTAGCCGAGAAAGCTTCTGCTCGTTTGAACGCTGATAACAAAAGACGTTATGATCATAAGGTCCGCCATCGGGAGATTCGTCCTGGCGATGCCGTTCTACTCCGAAACCTAGGAGTCCCCGGCAAACACAAACTGGCTGATCACTGGCGTGACGGAGTCTATGAAGTCGAATCACAAATGCCAGGGCTCCCAGTATATCGTATAAAAGACAGTGATGGCCGGGTAAAAAGCTGGCATCGAAATCACCTCCTCCCTATTCCACAAATGGAGGAAGGAGATACAGAGATACCGACTACATCTTTAGATGGAGAGTTAGAACCAGTAGAAGCTAATGAGGAAACTAGTCCGGTCAGAATGGAGAGCCCCTCTCAAAGGGAACCACAACACTCCGCGGCACCTCCAGGCGGAGCTATGGGTAAAGGGCCTCAACAAACAACTTTTCATAAAGGAACTCCAATGAGTAGACCCCTGGATCCTCGAAGCCCATGCTTCATGCCCCAAACAGACTTTTCAGAGACATTTATACCCTCAATGGGAGAGGCTGAGCCTCAGGACTATGCACATTAATCTCCAGAAGAAGTAGAGCCAGAGCTTCGCAGAAGACAAAGAATGAGGCACCCTCCCAATCGGGTAGCTTACGATTCAGTTGGGGCACCCCACTATGAGGCTCAGCAGTGGTCACGGGCCAAGATACTGGCCATTATTGTGATGTTCACGCAATTTTGTAATCTCATGTAGAGCATTGCACGGTGTTACGTTATATAATTGTACTCCATTTTTTTTTTTATTATATAATTTCTGTACATGGTTATGGTTGCTACCCAAGCGAGGTCGTTGGGATTTTACCAGGTGGAGTGTGTAGCCCAGGTCCCCTCTGGCTCCCAGAGACCCCTCCTTTGCTTCAGCGCGGTCCCGGGTGCCGCCGGACCCAGCGACGGACCCGCCGGCTGTTTCCAAAGGTGGGGGCCAGAGCAGGGAGCGTTTTGAGTCTCGGGAGGCTCAGCAGCGCACCCGGCTAGCGGGGGCCGCCATGATGGTTTGCATGGGCGGGCACAGTAATCGCGCATGAGAAGTGAAGTGCGGGAGTTGCGGCGGCCATTCCAAAGTCGCGCATGCGCAAAGCAATTGCGCACGCGGCCCCAATGTTAAAGCAGCCTCCACGGGACTACAACTCCCATGAGGCCTAGGGAGGAAAGCCCCAGGTGACCCAGAACAGCCAATAGGGCTCAAGGATTCTCAGCAGTTGCTTTTAGATACAGTTGGCAGTTGGAGCAGGGAGCTAGTGAGTGAGGGTGCAGGGGAGCAGTAGCCCCTTGCACTAGGCCAGATAACCCCCAAACGCCCCAGATAATGATTACCCTTGCCCCAGTTTGTTGGTTGCTTCAGGTACAGGCCTTAGAGAAGGAGATCTGCCCCTTTAGCTATTTGGTTAAGTAAAGATGCACACTGTGGCGCGCAGCCTGATTTCTGGGTCTGGGCTCAGACCCTTCTATATATACAGACTATCTTACCAGAGACTATATTACACAAATATTTGGAATCAGTAAGTAATTTATTATTCCTATATGAGATATCATTGGATAATATTTCACAGTTTTTTTTTTGCTTGCCTTCCTCTGGATCAATATACTGTAAGTAGGGATATAGGCAGAAGTGGGATAAAAAAAAAGTTAACAACCGTTTCTTGCCTGGGCGCCGGACGGCATCTAACCACATCTCCCGGCATCTATTTCCCTTCTCAAAATGGCCACGCGGCTTCACATGGCACCGTGTTGCCATGACAATGCGACACTGTGTAACATAGTCACTGCAATAGCAACAGACGTCACGTGATGCAGTTACGTCATTTCGCATTCCCGTTAGGATGGCAACGCGGCCGCAGATGAAGCCGCGTGGCCATATTGAGAGGATTTGCAGGGAAATAGATGCCGGGATATGCTGTCAGACACCGCCCAGTGTCCGCCACCCGGACAGGTGAATGAAGGTAAGAGAATTAAGCAAATTAAGCACTGATTTGGCAAACTTGTGAAATTTTAGTAACAGGTTCGCACGCACCAGTACGAACCGGCAGAATCCCACCACTGGATATAAAATATAGTATCTGTCATCTACATTTGACATAGGTTTGAACTTGATGGACGTATGTCTTTTTTCAACCTCATCTACTATGTAGCCATGTAAGTGACTGAGATGCTAGAAATACACCCCTGTGAACACACAGAAACATTAGAAAAAAAGTCCGCCAGATGCAATGCTGCCCGCAGCTGCCTTGTTTGCTAGGCAACACAACCCACACCATAATGTAGAAACACAACGCGGGAAATAGCAGAGGCAGTGAACTTTTACCATATTTGTATATACAGTAGTAGATAACAGCAGTAAATCAAATGTAGATGTAAAAGGAAGGCATACTGTAGTGTTTCAAATTAATAGTATGTCCAAATGTATCCAAAGCATATATGGGCCGTCCAAGCGTTAGCAGGTTAGTGGTAGTGTATAGAGTCAGGGAATGTACAGTAAGACTCATAAATATTGGTGGGATGAGGATACATTTACACAGAACAGAGCAAGAGTCTAAACTATGTACGAGTAGAGCTGAATAATCTTTACGATGGGATTGTGTATATTCTGCAACAAGTCACGTTCAATAAACAACACATACTGAATCACTGTCAAATTCAATAAATAATATGTACTGAAATATTGTAGTCTTAATCTTATTACTGAGGTCCGGACTGTACTGCTTACGCACACGTAAATAAAAACAAAGTAGTGTTTAGAATGAGCAGAATACACATATCCAAGTGAGAAGTGCCACGTCACACACCCCGCACTTTGAAAAACATTTAAAGTATGTAAAGTCAACGTACTGAGTTGCTAACAATTAGTTGTTAGCAAGCACTTACAAGTGTGTAAGTCATGCGTGTATAAAGTTGTATTACTAGACATTTTTACCCCCCACGTGGGGTCAAAGTTCCAGCATACAAAGCATACAATGAAAAAATAAACTGTGAAATAATTTTTTTATGGTTGGGCATTGGCCCTTTTGGGGGTATTGGTTCTGGTAGGCCCATTGCCCTGATGATGGTAGCCATCTTCTAGGATGGAGTAAATCCAAGTATTTTTTCAGGCATCCATTGAGTGCCATTGTGGCTACCTACAATGGCACCTCATTGAGTGAGCCAGGGAGCACCACTGACACTCAATTAGTTAATTAGAAGCTTTTAAATGTTTGATTTAGTGTGTGCGTGTGTGTAATATTAATTTTTAATTTTATTGTTTATGGTGTAAGTGTAGATTGTGTTTATGTTGGCCATTAGTCATATTAGCCACCTCTGGCTAGTAAGGCTAATGGCCAGTACAGTAGAGGGGGCTAGCTTTGTTGGGCTGAGTGGGGGTAGAGGGTGTGTTATGATGGTTTGTGTCCCAGGGAGGTTAGGCCACCCCAGGTAATAAGGGGGGGGTGGAGAGGGGTTGGCCACCGATTAGATCTTGGTTGAATTTTTGGGTCCAATTCAAATGATTAGACAATATAGGAAGTCAAAGTGGGTATCCTCAGAACCCTGGTCAAGGTCCTAATATTTTGTGAAACCTAGCGTTTGCTGTTATTTCTTGTGTTAACTTTAACGACCTACTGAGATATGCGTTGTGGTTCTCCACAGGGCTGGTCTAACCCCTAGAAAAACTAGATAGCTGCCAAAAGCAGCAACATTTCAGGGGTTGCACTTTTTTGCCTCCTAGTTTGCCTAGTGCCTAAAGATGCATGAGGAGGATGGTTGCAGCGGCAGCAGCAAAGCAGGAGGGTGGCAGCAGCGCATTTGAAGAGGGCGGTGGCGGAAGAAGATGGGGCAGAGCCTGCTCCAGCGGTCTGACCCAGAAGTTAGTGAAGACTTCCGGTATCTGCCGCCCGCAATGATGGACCTCCCCCGCTCCACTGCACTCCACAACCAGGTAGGGACTGAGAGAGGATAGGGGAGAGAGAATGAGGGGAGAAGGAGAGAGTGAGACAAGTAGAGAAGGAAAACGAGAGAGGGGGTCAGAGAGAGAATGAGCGAGGGGGAGTGAGAATGAGAGAGGGGGAATGAGAATGGGAGAGGGTGAGGGAGAGAGAGAATGAGAGGGGGTTAGGGGTGAGGGAGAGAGAAAATAGGGATGGGTGTGGAAGAGAAAATGTGGGAAGAAATGAGCAAGAGAGAGAATGGGAAAGAGGGAATAGGAGAGGATGGGGAGAGAGAGAGAGAAGGAAAGGGGAAGTGTAGGGAGGAGAGAGTGGGGGGGAGTGTGTGTGGGGGAGAGAGGGGAGAATGTGTGTGGGGAGAGAGGGGAGAGTGTGTGAAGGAGAGAGGAGGGAGTGTATGTGAGGGAGAGAGGGGGCTGTGTCTGGGCTACACTATGTCCCACAGCATACAAAATATTCACAAATACAGTTACAGATTACAAGATTGTTTTGCTTTGGTTCTATACATTGGGGGAGTGGGTGAGGCAGTTGGTGGAACTTGATTATGTGTAGCAACGTACAATATATACACGTCACTCGTACATATTTGACATTTCACACAGGAACGCAGAAAGTTTAAAAATAAATACTAATAGGTATAAAATGTACATTTTTCCATTTACGTGGCATCATGGCAGATAGATTTTTTCCCCCAAAAAAAGTTTATTGGGGAGAGCGCAAGACTGAAGGTTTGCCTAGGCTGCCCTGGTTTCCACACCTCTCTTGCATATCATTAAACCGAGCAGTCGTTAAAGTTAATGGCAGGAATAAGACAGGCCTTAATGCATATTTTAAGAGCTTTTAAACCCTTCTTTAGATTTTAATGATGCATTAACGTCAGTTAGCACATCGTTAAGTACTGTAAATACTGAGTTTTGTGGATCTGGACAATAGAGCTATGTATCAGAGAAATATTAGAGCAGAGAAATTGTGTTTTCAGGCATTGCTTCACATTTTTGGAGCACAGTTGCGTTAGTTTTGAGAGTTTAACAGGTTCTTATATTTGATGTAGATTGCTAGAAGACTCATAACATTTTTGCTACGATTGAAGGGAGAAAAAGTTAACTAAATAAGCGCATGTTTTGATACATCTCATTATAATCTGTGTGTTATGCAACTCCTTCCTACCTACTCCTTTTGATACACAAATCACAATCTGAGATATATGGGGCAAAACGTGAAGCAATGTGCTTGATACATTGATGAATAATGGAAAGCAACATAAAAATGACACTATTAGCTTCAATCTTGCTCCAAACTTGCCTTGATATATAACCCCTATATCCTTTGTGATTTCAATAAGTTTTTTATATTGTGTTCTGCTACACTTGACCTATTTCTGCTTATGCACAGACCTTTTCAAACCAGGACTCTCCAGAGCAAACTGGAATATTTAGTAGCAAAGCTGTGCGTTGATAGACCCTCTGACAGTGAAGGGAATATGTAATTATCCGCATACCAGAGCATACATTGTTTAAAAGCCCATATTATATATCAAAAGGGTTCTGACACTAGCTTTGTCATATATGGAATTCCTCTCCATGGACAGCTTGCCTGTTTTGCTACTGGGGCTCTCTGGTCGCAAGTCTGACAGCAGTAGAGGTCAGCCCATGGCAGAAGTTGCAGGAGAAGAGAGGGGGGAACAGCATGCTCCACATACTGACTGTCTCCTGCCCTGCGGTACGAACCTGTATAGTTGTGTCATTCACGTTATTGATTTAATAACTAGCAAAATACCCTTACCTATAGAATATTGTATACATTGAATTACCAAATATTTATTAATAAAGCATCAAAGAAAAATTATGAGTAAAAACTGAGGAATCAACAAGAACTTTTAACGCGTTTTAAATATAGTGCTTTTAAATATTTAAACAAACATAAATGTCACCAGCCCTTCAAAGTAGAAGGGACGGGCGATGGCCTTCTTTGCCCTACCCATTTTTTATTGTCTAATGATGGACTGAATAAATAACTTTTATATGTTTCTACTTCGGAGTACTGTGAAATTTTTGCTCCTGTATATCCCTGGTCTCGAAGGTAACCTGGACCGCCCAACAACACCCTAGAACCAGCTAAATCAACAGATTCTATTTAAAGGTTTTGGACTCTGGAGTGCTCCTTCCAAAGTTTATCTTGTGTGTATGTACATGTAACGCTCCTATCGTCCGTCCACGGGAGATCTATGGTCTTATGGTGTTAGTGTGCTCACCTGATGGTATCCAGGAGCCTAGGTCTCTGCATATAGGGAGCTTGGAGGAAGGATATCTTGATATGGTGCAGCGCCTCCACCTGTAGGGGCTCTGCCATAGTCAGGTGTTCACCCCCCCACAGGAACTCTTGTAGAAAAGGAATACTCTGGAGTGCCAGTAACAGTGCACAAGAGACTTTATTGAGAGCAGGGGTACAGGTAGCAATTAGTTCATATCCATGCCACTTATACACCCATCCTTAGGCCTTGGTACATCCACCCTTCTTCTGGGAAGATAAGCCTCCACAGCCTGGATTTGTAGCAGTGTCCAGGGGGAATAATCCATTCCCTGGGCAGGACTAGACTCAGGAGGAGCCAGATCCATCGCTAGAATAGTAGACCCATCAGGGACTAGATTCCTAGGGCCTCGGGGGCCAGCTTCCCAGGGAACCCCAGGCATCAGCTACCTAGAGACTCACAGACACCAGCTTCCCTAATTTGCATGGCAGTCCCATTTTTTACTAGGGATATGACTAGGTCTTCTGTCCAATAAACTGGGCAGATCCCACTAGAGCAAACCCACTCCCTTTGCATGCGACTAACTGTTTTCAGGCACCTGCCTGAAAACTGCAACATGATAACTTTGGGGAAATACAACTCACATTCTAGGCCATGTGCTAAGGCAGCAGTGTGCAAACTCCCTGCGCCTGCACCCCCCCCCCCTTCCTGCTCTGCTCCTCCATTGCGCTCCCTCTCACTCCAAAGTTGCGTCACTTGACGTCACGTCTCCATGGCAACGGGCATCATTTGATGCCGCGTTGTCATAGAGACGCGTGACTGGAGCCGGGTAAGTAAGTTTTCAGAGACCTCGCGCTCTTAGCCGGGGACCTCTGTAAACGCTGCACCCCCCAGAAAATTATCATGCCCCCCAGTATGCGCACCGCTGTGCTAAGGGATTAACACTAGCACTGCCTGCTGATTTACAATACTAGGTCAGAGAATTAAAGTAGGGTGCTATAGTGTGTGTGTGTGTGTGTGAGAGTGTGTGTGAGAGTGTGAGTGAGAGTGTGTAATGGAAATATTACTGTATGTTCATTTGCATGTCTTAGACCGGTCTGCAACCCTGTCTTTCACCATTATCGCCCAGCACACAGCACTTCCACTGCTGCAAGGGATTCTGGGAAATGACATGCAAATGAGCACACAGTGCCACCTTTTGTCTCAAGCTCATATTACACGAGCAACCCTTAAGCCAATGCATGCTGCTTTAAACACAGCTTTTAAGCATAGGCTGGGGTGAGATGCAAAGCCTGTAAACTCACTCACAGACATGTTTCAACCTTGATGGGTATCATGTGAGGTTGGTTGTGCTGACTATGCTGGTTTGAGACTAAGAGCAGGTATTCACCACACTTATTAAGGTTATGGTGGGTAACAAAAGTGACAAAAACCCTCCACAGTAAAGAATATAGCAAATGGAAATATTATTGTATGTTCATTTGCATGTCTTAGACAGGTCTGCAACCCTGTCTTTCACCATTATCACCCAGTACACAGCACTGTGAACATACAGTAATATTTCCATTTGCTATATGCTTTACTGTGGAGGGTTTTTGTCACTTTTTTTACCCACCATAACCTTAATAAGTGTGGTGATTACCTACTCTTAGTCTCAAACAAGCATAGCCAGCACAACCAACCTCACACTGATGATACCTATCAAGATTGAAACATGTGAGTGGGTTTACTGGCTTTGCATCTCACCCCAGCCTATGCTTAAAAGCTGTGTTTAAAGCCGCATGCATTGGCTTAAGGGTTGCTCGTGTCATATGAGCTTGAGACAAAAGGTGGCACTGTGTGCTCATTTGCATGTAATTTCCCAGAATCCTTTGCTGCAGTGGACGTGCTGTGTGATAATGGTGAAAGACAGGGTTGCAGACCTGTCTAAGATATGCAAATGAACATACAGTAATATTTGCTATTTGCTTTACTGTGGAGGGTTTTTGTCACTTTTTTTTACTCACCATAACACGTGTGTGTGTGTGTGTGTGTGTGTGTGTGTGTGTGTGTGTGTGTGTGTGTGTGTGTGTGTGTGTGTGTGTGTGTGTGTGTGTGTGTGTGTGTGTGTATATATATATATATATATATATATATATATATATATTCATATTCAGGTATGTCTCTTACAATTTGATCTGGGTTAGTAGCTATTGCCAGTTATGGTTTTGGGACCAAGAATTCTCAGGAAACACAAACCTGTATTTAAAACTGATTTGTCAAATTACAGTCCAGCAATCAGACTAGCTTGCAATAATCCTCTTCACAATTATTTTCTGCTTGCGAGAGCCTGAAGCTAAAGGTCCTGTGTACTGAAGAGTAGATAAAGCTGGTTTTTTTTTTTTACTATTTAGAGGAAGAGGCTACTGTATCAGGACATACTGACTGCAGATAATAATAGTGTTTCTTTTTAATTATGTAAATTGCTAAATTATCATTATTACTTTGCATGATCAAAGATACTAAAAAGAAGTGGCACATTGCCATCTAGAGGCATATCCCTGACAGTGTCCCAAACAGATAATCCTTTACAGAACATACAATCAAATACAGAGTTGACTATTCAATATATTTAAAAAAAAAAAAACCTGCAAAGTGGGATTTTTGTTCTTTTTAGGTACGTACGTGCAGTGGGGGTGCGGGCGTGGGAAAAGAAAATGTCCTTGTAGTAAAGAGATTTTTCTGGAGGAGAAGAAATGCAAAATTCCATAAATTTAGGCAACACATTTTTTATGATACAATTACTATGCTTATAAATAAACTCCAACTACCAGATATAACTGGATTGATGGGGTTAATTTCACATTTGTTTTTCACCTAGTCCAGAATCATGTAAAGAGCAATTTATCTTTACTATACGGCCCACCTAGACAAAGTGATTTAAATACAAAAACACAAATGTGTCAAATATCATCAGTTTACACCCACTCGGGGGTTAATCCTCAAATGGAATGTTTTATCATAAGGTTACCCCCATTTAACGTATTGCTAGTGATAGCGAATGTTCACAAAGGTAATAAGCGTTATGATGCCCTCATGTTAACCACTCAAATATCGGTTCGCTTTTAATGGACTTCTGGCTTGCTCATATGGCATTGAGCCGGTAACCTAAAATCGCATATCCACAAACCTCTATTAATGTTAGTGCATGGAAATGACGTTACGATAATTAGGTCACACCAAAACCTGCCGTTACTCACATCCAGACCATGATTATCATAGCGTTATTTCTGGGGATAGCCTACAAGCAAAAAGGGCAGGTTTTAAGTGGTACCCAAATGATTGGACTGAGTATAGGACATAACTCTTTCATTACATGTGTCATACAAAGATATACTGTATACAGATGTAGCTAGGCTTACTGTCCTTGTGGTCGAGAAGAAAAATGTGCAAACCCGCAGCCCCTCTTTGGCCACAAGGACAGCAAGGTTTGCGGCCCAGAAGGATTAATGCTCCGGTAGTCCATGCTTTGGAATGGGACCCTGGAATCATTCATTCTTCACTTGAATGGGAGAGAAATAGAGATACTCACCCTCCAGGTGAGCTGTGCAGCAGTCTGCAGCCACCTGCAGTTATGTTCCCATCTCTCTACCTGGATCCATGTCTCTGCACCACTGGTAAGATGCAGGGCTGTCATTTTGTCTCACTGGATCACGTAGAGGCCCTTATATGGGGCTCTACACCATGAGAGAACAAAAAGAAGTGTACCAGCGCTCAAATTAGAATGGTGAATTAAATAAGTAGTAGAGTAGATAATGAATGCAGTAAGCAAAATAGATAATTAATACAATGCATTAACTAAAAGAAAAATGCAGCTCTAATAGGGATAAAACTAATCCATTTTTGTCTTGTTTAATTAAATTGTTTATATTCATATTTGCACTTGGTCATTTGCGCTCTTTTCTTTATACTGTATATATATAGTGATACAATCATTGTCTCTAAGTGCTAGAATAGGGCAGCTATGGGACTATACAAACTAATTTAGCAGGCTGAACTCCTGATTGCACATGGTGTTTTAAAAGTCAGGTAGTGACTACACACTGAAAGAGACTGCTGTTCCCAGAGAAGGGGGACATAGAAAAGTTCTCCCCAGCCGTGGAAGCTGGCACAATCCCCTAGGCTCACTGGACTGTGGTCGCGGAGCCTGCTGGGACTGCCTGGGTTGTTAATCCCAGGAAGAGGAAGGACGGAAGCGAAACCGTGCTGAAGCAGGGATGTCCTGTCCTTAACATTGTGAATACAGAGGAGAGATTCTCTGAGCTCACGTGGGGCTGAGTTCTCCTAGGAAGGAAGGATGCAAGATCGTGCTGAAGCGGGGTTGTCTGCTCCATAACCTTGGAATAACGGATAAGAGAAACACTATATTGCTGTTTTGGGGTGTAACCAGTTTAGCTATCCATCCAGTTAGTAAGGGCTGAAGCTGCATGTGTAGTTAGTCTCCTCAGAGAAGTAGGCATTTCTTTTTTTATTTGTTTTGACTTAAAGGGACGGTGGGCCTATTAGTATATTATTTATCCTTGAAATAAACCCAATATAGAGAAATACTATATTTCCTGCATTAATCTGGGACATAAGATCCTACGCTGTGACGGAGACATCAACAATATGTATATATATATATATTGTGATGCCTACACCACGTTGCAGTCTCTTTTAGTCCCAAATAAGGCAGGAAACACTGTATCTTCTAAGCAGGGGTTTATTTACAAGGATTAAATAAACAACGGGCCTACCGTCCCTTTAAGAAAAACCAAATAATAAACTCAAATCCTATTTCCCTTAGGAAAGCTAACTACACATTCAACTCCAACCCTTACTAACCCAGGTGGATAGCTAAGCTCATTCCACCCCAAACATATATTATTGCTGAGCATATAAAGTCTCTGTGTCATATTCTAAGCCTGCTGTACCCATGCTTGGCAACCGGGATTGCTGCTGCTCTCAATGTCTTGTTCTAGCCTGCAGTGCCTATACTTGTCCACCGGGATTGCTGCTGCTAAACTAAGGAACATTCCAGACCCTGAAACCTGACACCTTTGCACCTGTGCTCTACCTCTCAGCCTGCCTATATAAACCTCCCTTTCCTGTTCCTCCCTTGCCTGTTTATACTGGTTCCTCAGCTCTTGCTGGTTCCTGTGTTTACTGCTGTGCTATTGATATATTGTCCTGTTCCAGTCTCCTTGTTGCTGACCTCTGCTTGTTACTGACTACGCTGCCTGCCGCCTGCCTCTGACCTCTGCTTGTTACCTGACCACGCTCCCTGCTGTTCCTGCCACTGGGATCCACTCCAGCCGAAGTCTAATCCTTGACAGAATAAACAGGCCCTACCATGGATTCCGCCGGAACAGACCTGGCCCAGGTTCGCACACTCCATGACTTACAACGTATCAGGGTTGGTTTCCAAGAACAACAAGGACACCTTATCAAACGTCTTGGTCACGTGGAAGAACATGATACCCTCCGGGAAGAACGGGATGCCCGCCAGGAAGAACGTGATGCCCGCTGGGAAGAACGTGTCATCCGCTTGGAAGGATATGCCTTCCACTCAGAGGAACGAGCTGCCGCCGCAGAAGCTGAAAACCGTGAACTACAGTATGTGCAGCCTTAATCACCGCGTCTGTTCAAAAATCTATGACTGTGCAAACCGCGCCCCGTGTAACCCTTCCGGAAAAATTTGGAGGAAAAAAACAATCTTTTCGGGATTTCCTTAATCAATGCAGACATGTGTTCAAGCTTCAACCTACCATCTATAATACCAACAAAGCCAAGGTTGGACTGATCATAACCCTGCTCAAGGATGAGGCCCTTGCTTGGGTCTCCCCTATGTTAGAACAGGATAGCCCACTACTAAGGGATCTGGAGGAGTTCATCGAAGCCATGAGTCTGATTTTTGATGACCCAAATCGTGGTGCAACCGCTGAGGCAACTCTGAACAACCTTCGTCAAGGAAAACGCTAGACAGCTGAGTACGCCGCTGAATTCCGCAGAAGGGTTAACGATACTGAGTGGAATGAGGCCGCACAGAAATAATTTTCGGCAGGGTTTCTCAGAGCAAGTTAAAGACGAACTAGCCCGGGTGGTGCCTCCCGAGAGATTTGAGAAATTTGTTCGTTTATGCATCCAAATCGATCGCAGGCTTACAGAAAGTCAATTGGAGAGACAAGGGTTCATGCCAAGCAACCCCGGGTTTAGAGATGTCAGTACCCCAAGATGTTCCAGGGAGACTGAGGAGGAACCGATGCAAGTAAATACATTGCGGGGACCTATCTCAACCGGGAAAGGAATAGACGCCGAACAGAAGATTTCTGTTTATATTGCGGAAACGATGGGCACTATCTTGCCGATTTGCCCAAACAAGTCCAAGCGGTCTTCTTTCCAGAGCCCTAGGATATTTCAAAGAGTGTTTTCTCTGCTTCTCAAGGTAAAGACAACCTTCCTTCTCTACATCCACACCTCCTGGTTCCTATTATAATCGAGGAAGGAACACATTGTTTTTCAACCACAGTAATTGTCGACGGCGGCAGGGAATTTTATGGACATAGAATTCGCCAAGAACAATTCGGTACCATTTATAGCCAAGGAATCACCAGAAAGGATGGAAGTCGTGACGGTTCTCTTTTGAGCTCTGGACCTCTTACCCATGAAACAAGTAACTTAACACTAACCATGGAGCCCAATCATCAGGAAAAGATTTCATTTGGTCTCATTCCGTCGCCTTTGTTTCCAGTGATTCTGGGAATTCCATGTCTCATAATCCAAAACCCACTAATTGACTTGAAGACCAAGACACTCACGTTTCCCTCGGAGCACTGCCAGCTAGCCTGCCTACCTAAGACTCCTATACTAGAGTGTGTAGGAATACATAAGATTTCCTCGTCCCAAGAAAACCTACTGCCAACTCCATACTCTGAGTTTTTAGATGTGTGTGACAAGAAGAAGGCGGATATGCTTCCCCCACATCATTCTTATGACTGTCCCATTGAATTATTACCGGGTGCTGCCATTCCGTTCGGAAGAATCTATTCTCTCTCAGAGCCGAAATTGAAGGTCCTCAATGACTATCTACAGGAGAACCTGTCGAAGGGTTTTATCCGACCCTCTACTTCAGCAGGCGCTGCGCTCTTCTTCGTGGGAAAGAAAGACGGTTCTCTACGTCCCTGCATTGACTATCGGGAACTAAATAAGATTACTGTGAAAAATAGGTACCCGCTACCTCTGATTCACGAACTATTGGAAAGAATTCGGTCAGCCAAGATCTTTACCAAATTAGATCTCAGAGGAGCATATAATTTGGTCCGCATTCGACCTGGTGACGAATGGAAGACAGCTTTCCGAACCCGTTATGGGCACTATGAATATCTGGTGATGCCCTTTGGACTCTGTAATGCCCCTGCTACTTTCCAACATTTATTCAATGATGTCCTCCGAGAGTTATTGGATCAATTCGTAGTGGCATACCTGGATGACATCCTAGTCTTCTCAGATAACACCATGGATCACCAGAGACATGTCCGAATTGTCCTTGAGCGTCTCCGTAAGCACAAATTATACATCTAGTTGGAAAAATGTGAATTCGAAAGGAGCAGCATGCAATTACTCGGTTACATCAGCTCTCCAGAGGGTTTGAGTATGGACCCAGGCAAGATTCAAGCCGTGGTAGAATGGCCAATCCCTCGAAATGAGAAGGACATTCAGAGACTTGTGGGCTTTGCCCATTTCTTTAGGCGTTTTATTAAAAATTTCTCTGGCATTATTGCCCCAATCATCCGACTCACACGGAAAGAATTCCCCTTCAAATGGTCTCCTGAAGCGGATATGGCATTTGAAAAATTGAAGTCACTTGTCACATCTGCCCCTATCCTGATCCATCCAAATCCAGAACTACCATTTATCTTGAAGTGGATGAATTCGACACCGCTGTTGGTGCCATTTTGTCACAAAAGATTGGACCCAAGATTATCCTTCATCCATGTGAATTTTATTCGTACCAAATGTCAACAGCTGAAAGAAATTATGACATTGGAAACAAAGAACTCCTGGCTATAAAAGCTGCATTCTCTGAGTGGAGACATCTACTTGAGGGGGCCACTCACCCGGTTACAGTTTTTATGGATCACCGGAACTTAGAATTCATTCGATCCGCAAAGAGACTGTCTGCGCGACAAGCCAGGTGGGCTCTCTTCTTTGCAAGATTTCAGTTCCACATCTCATATCGCCCTGGCTCCAAGAACGGGAAAGCTGATGCCTTGTCACGGTCATTGCCTAATCCTAGTTTAAACAAAGAACAAGAAGAAACTATTCTTCCAAAAATAAAAAAATTTGGGTGTCACATTCTCCGCCGATCTCCTCACACGAATAAAGGGAGCCTACTCAAATTACTCTTTTCTTAAAAACCCTCTTCCGGAAGCGGAACTATTTCTATGTGATGGTATGTGGAACTGTAATGACCGTCTGTTCATCCCTAAAGAGGTAAGATTAGAGGTGCTCCAATTAATGCACGACTCTCGACCCGCTGGTCACCCAGGTGTCCTTAAGACACAGGAACTATTGTCCCGCACTTTGTGGTGGCCTAAATTAGCACAAGATGTTAAAAACTATGTCCTCTCCTGTGAGACCTGTGCTAGGACCAAGACTCCTCGAACATCACCTGTGGGTTTGCTGCAGCCTCTTCCGGTTCCTACTCGTCCCTGGGGGTCCATATCAATGGATTTTATTGTTTACCTGCTCTTATCAAGTGGACATAATACCATCCTGGTAGTAGTGGATCGACTTACAAAAATGGTTCATTTCATTACAGCACAGAATCTTCCTTCAGCCGACCAGACAGCCAAGTTGATTGTGAAAGAGGTGTTTCGGCTTCACGGGGCTCCAGATGAGATCATATTGGATAAAGGGGTGCAAATCACTTTGAAATTTTGGAGGACCTTCTGTTCCTCTCTAGGAATTCGTTTAAATCTATCATCTGGCTATCATCCACAATCCAATGGTCAGACTGAAAGGACAAATCAGACCTTGAAACAATACTTACGATGTTTTGTTTGTCATCTCCAGGATGACTGGATTGATTTTTTACCATTAGCTAAGTTTTCATACAACAATTCACATCACTCATCGACTCAGAAGAGTCCTTTCTTCTCAAACTATGGATTTCATCCAACCTTTATTCCTCGTTTTCCATCTTCGGGCCCCATTCCGGCAGTCACAGGGAAACTGGAGATTCTGCTAAACATGCAGGAGACCTCAAAGAGACACTTCGTGAGGCTCAAGTAAGGTATAAAAAAGCAGCAGACCAACACTGCAGACCCTTCCCAGAATTTCACGTTGGGGATAAAGTCTGGCTTTCTACAAGAAATCTACGATTAAGGGTTCCAACCATTAAATTGGAACAAAAATACATCGGACCATTTCGCATTTCAGCACTAATAAATCCAGTGTCTTTTAGATTAGAGCTTCCAGAGACCATCAAAATACACCCTGTTTTTCATTCTTCTCTACTGAAGTAATTCCGTGAGAATCTGTTTCCTGGACAGAGATTTCCTCCTCCTGACCCTGTCCTCGTGGATAATGAAGAGGAATTCATTGTGGAGAGAATTTTGGACTCCAGGTTACACCCAGGGAAACTACAGTACCTGGTCCAATGGGGGGGCTATGGCCCAGATTAGAGGTCCTGGGAACCCAAAGACTTTGTACATGCTTCACGACTAGTCAGAGCTTTCCACCGGAGATATCCAGATAAGCCTAGCAAGGATCGTCCGGAGAACGCTCTTGGGAGGGGGGAGTAATGTCATGTTCTAAGCCTGCTGTACCCATGCTTGGCCACCGGGATTGCTGCTGCTCTCTCAATGTCTTGTTCTAGCCTGCAGTGCCTATACTTGTCCACCGGGATTACTGCTGCTAAACTAAGGAACATTCCAGACCCTGAAACCTGACACCTCTGCACCTGTGCTCTACTTCTCAGCCTGCCTATATAAACCTCCCTTTCCTGTTCCTCCCTTGCCTGTTTATACTGGTTCCTCAGCTCTTGCGGGTTCCTGTGTTTACTGCTGTGCTATTAATATATTGTCCTGTTCCAGTCTCCTCGTTGCTGACCTCTGCTTGTTACTGACTACGCTGCCTGCCGCCTGTCTCTGACCTCTGCTTGTTACCTGACTACGCTGCCTGCCGCCTGCCTCTGACCTCTGCTTGTTACCTGACTACGCTGCCTGCCGCCTGCCTCTGACCTCTGCTTGTTACCTGACTACGCTGCCTGCCGCCTGCCTCTGACCTCTGCTTGTTACCTGACCACGCTCCCTGCTGTTCCTGCCACTGGGATCCACTCCAGCCGAAGTCTAATCCTTGACACTCTGTATGCAGCAAATAAGGGTTTGGCTTATCTGTAAATACAGTATTTAACAAAAGTGAAATAAAATACTTAGATCAACATGTCTAATAGTAGAAATATCAGTTTTAGTCTTTTAAATAAATATTTGAAAGTAGATGAAGAGGTGGACATATTTTTGGTGGAGGTCTTTGTGGTGGTGGCATTGGTGGTGCATTGGTGGTGCTGAATCTAGTATAGTTAAATCAGTTAAAATTGGTGTTGTTGGTACTGGCCGGCTATGTCCCTATCCCTAGCTAGTACGTCTGAAACTAAAATAGATCGTGTGGAAGCATAATACTGAGACTGTTAATAAAACTGTAATTTTGACAAGTTCAACTACCTCACTGTATGAAAAAAGTAGTAGTAGCACGAGCAGCAAAAATCAGGTAGTTTATTGATGCATGAGACAAAATCAAGTGAAGCAGTCAGTGAACTACTCTAGTCAGTGATGACGTGACAAGATGAGTATTGCTTTGAATGATGAGTTGAGTAATGTCATGAACTTCGTTGTTGTGGTGGGCACCAGGGCCGCCAACAGGGGGGGACAGAGGGCACTGGCGTCCCAGGCTCCGCGAGTCAAGGGGCCCGGCCATGCCCTTTAAAGTAAAAAAAAAAAAAAAAAAAAAAAAAAGATTTTTTTATATTAAAAATGGCGGCGATTTTTCCGCGCGCATGCGCAAGCAGGGTATCCATCCTGATGCCTGTGGGCCAGCTCATTTCCCCCCTCCCATTTCCCCCCTGCTCAAACCCTGCCCCCACCCTCGCTCCCACCCCTCGGCTCCCAATGTGGGACGGAGGGGATGTGCCATGGGATTCCCCTGTGCGCGCCAACCTAACTTCCCCCGTGCGTGCCAACCAGGGGCCATACAGCATAGGGTGGTCCCATGCGCCCAGCCCATGCGTGCCCACCATAGGGTTGCCAGGTGCTGAGAGGGCGGGCGGCGGCAGTGAGAGGGAGGGCCGGGACGGTGGCTGGGCAGAGCAAGGAGGACTGTTGTGCTGTCCCTGATTGTAGGAGAGGACAGCCAACCAAAGGACAGCAGGGGTGGAGCCCACACCCTGGTGGGCCAGAGACATGTTCTGGACTGTCTGTGTCCTGCAGGAGATAAGGTAAGGACAATGTGGGGGGAGGTGAGGGTATATTTAATATGTATTGGGGTGGTAGGAGTATATTTCATATATATGGGGGTGGTGGGAGTATATTTAATATGTATGGGGGTGGTGAGGGTATATTTAATATGTATTGGGGCGGGGGGGTATATTTAATATATATGGGGTGGTGGGGATATATTTAATATGTATTGGGGACGTGGGGATATATTTAATTTGTATTGGGTGGTGGGAGTATATTTAATATATATAGGGGTGGTGGGGGTATATTTAATATATATGGGGGTGGTGGGGCTATATTTTATATGTATTGGGGTGGTGGGGGCAAATTTTTATATGTATGGGGTGGGGGGGCATATTTTTATATGTATGGGGCTGAGGGGGGCATAGTTGTATATGTATGGGGGTGGTGGGGGCATATTTTTATATGTATGGGGGTGGTGGGGGGTATATTTTATATGTACGGGGGTGGTAGGGGCATATTTTTATATGTACTGTATAAGGCTGGTGGGGGTATATTTTTATATGTGTGGGGGGGATATATTTTTATATGTATGGAGGTGGTGGGGTATATTTTATATGTATTTGGGTGGTGGGGGTATATTTTTATATGTATGGGGGTGGTGAGGGTATATTTTATATGTATTGTGGAGGTGGGGGTATATTTAATATATATGGGGGTGGTGGGGATATATTTAATATATATGGGGGTGGTGGGGATATATTTAATATATATATGGGGGTGGAAGGAGGATATTTAATATATGGGGTGGTTGGGGTATATTTTATATGAATTGGGAGGTGGGGGATATTTTTTATGTATTGGCCTAGTGGTTGTATATTTAATATATATGGGGGTGGTGGGGCTATATTTTATATGTATTCGGGAGCGTGTTTTTTTTAATATTTATTGGGGGCGTCGCAACTTTTACCATTGTGTCCAGTATTTTTGGACAAGCCATCTGGCAACCCTACCCACCAATGCTAAAAATGTAGCCACCCACCTCTCACGTTCCCCCTGAGCCCTCCTCTCGCGTGCCCCCTGAGCCCTCCTCTCGCGTGCCCCCTAAGCCCACCTCTCGCGTGCCCCCTGAGCCCACCTCTCGCGTGCCCCCTGAGCCCACCTCTCGCGTCCCCCCTGATCCCACCTCTCGCGTGCCCCCTGAGCCCACCTCTTGCATGCCCCCTGAGCCCACCTCACGCCCCGGCAGCTGCCGCGTGGGATATCGGGGGTGGGGGGTGAAGTGACTGGGGGGCAAGGAAGATAGAACCAGCACCCACCCGGTCAAGGTAAGTCACCCACCCAGTCACTGTCACCCACCCACCCACTGTCAAGTCACTGTCACCCACCCACCCAGTCACTGTCACCCACCCACCCAGTCTGTCACCCACCCAGTCACTGTCACCCACCCAGTCACTCAAAAGTCACTATCACCCACCCACCCAGTCACTGTCACCCACCCAGTCACTGTCACCCACCCACTCAGTCTGTCACCCACCCACCCAGTCTGTCATCCACCCACCCAGTCACTGTCACCCACCCAGTCACTGTCACCCACCCAGTCACTGTCACCCATCCAGTCAATGTCTCCCAGTCACCCACCTAGTCACTGTCACCCACCCACTGTCACCCACCCAGTCACTGTCACCCACCCACTCAGTCTGTCACCCACCCACCCAGTCTGTCACCCACCCACCCAGTCACTGTCACCCACCCAGTCACTGTCACTCATCCAGTCACTGTCACCCATCCAGTCACTGTCACCCATCCAGTCAATGTCTCCCAGTCACCCACCTAGTCACTGTCACCCACCCAGTCACTGTCACCCACCCACTCAGTCTGTCACCCACCCACCCAGTCTGTCACCCACCCACCCAGTCACTGTCACCCACCCAGTCACTGTCACCCATCCAGTCACTGTCACCCATCCAGTCACTGTCACCCATCCAGTCACTGTCACCCATCCAGTCACTGTCTCCCAGTCACTGTCTCCCAGTCACTGTCTCCCAGTCAGTGTCTCCCGGTCACTTTCAACCATCATTCACCCACCTTCATTCACCCACCCACCTACATCATTCATCCACCCACCCACCGTCATTCACCTACTCAGTCACCCAGGCAGACAGTCACATGTTTTTGTTGAAAATATAAAAATAAACAGGTTGCATTGTAGTGTTTTTTTCTGTATCACAATAAGAAAACAGTTAAGTAAAAGTTGCGCGCTAAAATATATTTTATCGTGATACTGTAGATGCGCTTTGGGTTCGGGGGGGTGTGCTATGGGTTCGGGGGGGGGCCTGCTCCTTTCATTTGTCCCGGGCGCCATGATTTCTGTTGGCGGCCCTGGTGGGCACTGTTGCAGTCCCCTATCTGGGAAGAGTATCCTTGTCCTCTTGCCTTGTGAATGGACTGCACATGGTCTCCGCCAGTCCTGTGACCACCCCAAAAAGGCCAGAAGCACGCTGCCCAGCACATATATTTATACTATCTTCTTGTTGTATTTTCTGGCTTAGTGTTTCTTTGGCGAAAGGGATCAGTTTGTGAATGATCTCCATGGTAGTGTTGAAATGTCCAACCTGCAGATTAAGAAGAAGAAACACCACCATTATACTCTATCCCACATGCATGTAGTAAGTTAATTGCACTGCTAGGAAGTTCTACCACTATCTAAATCAGTGATTCCCAACCAGGATTCCATGGAACCCTGGGGCTCCTTGAAGCAGTCTCAGGTGTTCCTCCTATGAACCACAGCCCCCCCCCCCTCTCCCTGGGGGTGGTTTTTTTTTCGTATGTATTTTGTAGGGTGGATTGAGTGAGAGTGGGGTAATTGACGGAAGGTAGGGGTGAGAGTGAGAGAAGAAAGGGGGGCAGGAGGGAGTGAGTGAGGAAAAGAGGGAGTAAGAGTGAGACGCAAGGGATAAATACATGCGAGGCGGGAGGGGGGAGAGTTAGTGAGATGGATGGGAAAGAAATACATGGGTAGAGGGTGGGAAATAGAGGTGGCTCGTGAGGTATGAAATGTTGTGACTGACCCCTGTCGAACCTAATATGTGTCAGCCAGATAGGGGTTCCCCGAGATTTTTCGAAATACTTCAAGGGTTCCTCCAAACAAAAAAGGTTGGAAATCACTGATCTAAATGATAATGACCATGATACTTTTATATTTCCTCACAAAAGCACGGCAAAGAATATGTTGAAATATAAACCAATACTACTGAGTGGTAGCAACATTGTTTTATGAGAGTTTCAAGAAATATTATTCAGTATTAGGTGATACCTTTTTTATTTGGATTAACAATTGATATTATAAGACAAGCTTTCAAGAATGTTCTCTCTTCCTCAGGTCAACTGACCTGAGGAAGAAAGAAATCTCCAGAAAGCATGTCATATTATATCAATTGTCAGTCCAAATAAAAAAGGTGCTGACCTAAGGTACAGAGAAAACTCTCAAAAGATATCACCTAATACTGAAGTAATCATGTAATCTGCACTATTGTAATTGGAATAACACGGCTATTTCTTCTTAATTCAAGAAATATTATCAAAGACTCTTTGATTTAAAAGGCCGGGTTATGCCCCCTATATCATATAGAGAAAACCTGATTAGGTGACTTAATTGGCTGCGGTCTTTCTTAAAGCAGTTCAGTAAGTATAATGCACTGTGCTGCATAGTCGGTCACTTAAAAAGGTGTTAACAAATGAACAGTACCATGGTTCATAAAACCGAGGATCCTATACAGTACAGTACAAATTACAGGTTGCTCCATAGATTAGGTATGCACATCCCACTGTCTGACTTCTGTAATCCATGCACTGCCAGAATCATAGCAAGTATGCATTATAAATGCTCTTATATTAGGCATAAAAATTTAACACCATTATGTCTCGTAGATTAGCATAACAATATAGTGATTTCATAAACAAGATTGCCACCAAATTGGGAAGATAAAAAAAAGCAGAAAAGTGCACACCTTATAGTGCAGTATTAAAGGCTTTACTTTGCACAAAAGTTAAAAATGCACTTACAAGATCGTTGTGCATAAAGAGCAGAAGGCATAGTGGTTGCTGTAGTCCAGGAACAGTCTGTGTGTGGAGTTCCACGTCCCTGCTTGCGCATCCGCCCGACTGACCCATCCGGTAGCACCTCAGATCTCCCCGTGCCTCTGCATCAGATGGACGATGTGCCGCCGTGTCACCACATCGTGACGTCCCTGATTGCCGAACGGTAGTCGCAGGATTGGGTACAGAGAGTGGTTTGAGCTGGAGCAAGTGCTGCACGCTCCACCAGTTCTCAGTTTCCTTCACACTAGTTCCTGCTACGCCCACAGTTTTGCAATAGCCAATCAGAAACCACCCTTCTAGTTTCGAGGTGGTTTCTCTTCATCAGGGGTGTGGTTTCTGTTGGCAAACTAGCCCCTTTTATATGTCTTAATTGTAACATTAATTAGATTAATTATGCATATAATCTGTACATTTATCTAAGCAACTAGATGAATGTATCTAGAAAGTAATATTTTATATTTATGAGTTATAGTAAATCACAGAAGACATATAAAAAGAGAGAAGCAAAATTAAAACAATTAGTCTAATAAATAACATACTTGTAATTGTAGTCAGTGACTTGAAACTAAATGCAGTTTGAGAATCAACTCATTCTAAAATCAAAAATATAATTAAAATCTTAGTTACAAATGCAATTATGACATGAAAATACTTTTAGAAATTGAGTTATAAATAATTTTATAATTATTTAAAAACTTTTATTACAATCATTTTAAAATATTAGAATAATAAAATATTAAAATGACTATAGAAAGGAGGCTAAATCAATTTCTTCATTTAACCCTTTAGGAAAAATGGTACCTAATTGCTGGATCCAATAAGTCTCTCTGTCTTAGGTTTCTTAAATTATCTCCTCCTTTAACCCTATTTCAACTTGTTCTATGCAGTGAGTTTGAGACTACTAGGGGTTTTGTTGTGAACAATTGTAAAATGTCTTGACACTCATGAGTTGTGATACCTTTAATAATATTGCCCCTGTGCTCTAAAAAATCTTTTTTTAACGCTACGCTTTGTTCTTCCTACATATTGTAGACCACATCCACATTCTAAGAGGTATACAACAAATTTAGTATTACAATTAATAAAACTCCGAATGGGATATGAAGCGTTAAAAGTATTTTATTTAAAATGTGTTTGAACATTCTGAGCAAATTAACACGTGATGCATCTTCCACTGTATTGGTAAAATCCTTTAGTAGATTTGGCGTTATTAGTTACCAATACATTTGATGAAACTTTATCCTTTAGTAGAGTAGGTGCTAGTAGATTTTTTTAATGATTAGCTTTCCTATATACAGTCATGAGAAAAAGAAAATACACCCTCTTTGAATTCCATGGTTTTACATATCAGGACATAATAACAATAATCTGTTCCTTAGCAGGTCTAAAAATTAGGTAAATACAACCTCAGATGAACAACAACACATGACATTTTACACAGTGTCATGATTTATTTAAGAAAAATAAAGCCAAAATGGAGAAGCCATGTGTGAAAAACTAAGTACACCTTATGATTCAATAACTTGTAGAACCACCTTTAGCAGCAATAACTTGAAGTAATCGTTTTCTGTATGACTTTATCAGTCTCTCACATTGTTGTGGAGGAATTTTGGCCCATTCTTCTTTAGAACGTTGCTTCAGTTCATTGAGGTTTGTGGGCATTTGTTTATGCACAGCTCTTTTAAGGTCCCGCCACAGCATTTCAATTGGGTTGAGGTCTGGACTTTGACTGGGCCATTGCAACACCTTGATTCTTTTCTTTTTCAGACATTCTGTTGTAGATTTGCTGGTGTGCTTGGGATCATTGTCCTGTTGCATGACCCAATTTCGGCCAAGCTTTAGCTGTCGGACAGATGGCCTCACATTTGACTCTAGAATACTTTGGTATACAGAGGAGTTCATGGTCGACTCAATGACTGCAAGGTTCCCAGGTCCTGTGGCTGCAAAAACAAGCCCAAATCATCAACCCTCCACCACCGTGCTTGACAGTTGGTATGAGGTGTTTGTGCTGATATGCTGTGTTTTGTTTTCGCCAAACATGGTGCTGTGCATTATAGAAAACATCTCCACTTTGGTCTCATCTGTCCAAAGGACATTGTTCCAGAAGTCTTGTGGTTTGTTCAGGTGCAACTTTGCAAACCTAAGACGTGCTGCCATGATCTTTTTAGAGAGAATAGGCTTTCTCCTGGCAACCCTTCCAAACAAACCATACTTGTTCAGTCTTTTTCTAATTGTACTGTCATGCACTTTAACATTTAAGATACTAACTGAGGCCTGTAGAGTCTGAGATGTAACTCTTGGGTATTTTGCAATTTCTCTGAGCATTGCACGGTCTCACTGTAGAATGATGGACTTTAAATTGTTTGGAAATTACCTTTTAACCCTTCCCAGATTGATGGGCAGCAACAATTGCTTTTCTAAGATCATTGCTGATGTCTTTCCTCCTTGGCATTGTGTTAACACGCACCTGAATGCTCCAGACCAGCAAACTGCTAAAACGTCGGCTTTTATAGAGGTGGTCACACTTGCTGCTGATCAATTAATCAAGGGCATTTGATTAGCAGCACCTGTCTGCTACTTAGCATCTTAATTCCTATGGAAGCAGTAAGGGTGTACTTAGTTTTTCACACATAGCTTCTCCATTTTGGCTTTATTTTTGTTAAATAAATCATGACACGGTGTAATATGTCATGTGTTGTTGTTCATCTGAGGTTGTATTTACCTAATTTTTAGACCTGCTAAGGAACAGATGATTGTTATTATGTCCTGATATGTAAAACCATGGAATTCAAAGAGGGTGTACTTTCTTTTTCACATGACTGTATTACTTTAGGTCTGGCAGGGATCATTTCATTTAAAATTGTATCACACTGTAAAACCTTCCAATGTTTGTTCATGAATTCCACTAACCTCTATTGATGCTCCATTGAATTTGTTATAAATAAAACATATATTTTTATGAGCATCTCAATTGGTGATCTTATCTTTTAGTATAATTTCCCTATCCTAGAGTAATGCTCTGTTATAGGCTTAATCTATATTAATTTCTTTGTGTCCTTTTAATGAAAATTTCTTCCTTAGATCCATTGATTGTGCTTTAAAATCTTCAATTCTTAACAGTTTCTTCTCAATCTCTGAAACTGTCCGTATGGAATATTGTTTATCCATCTCCGATAATTATTGCTGCTTGCTTCTAAATACTTGTTGCAATCTACATCTTTATAAAAAGTCCATGTTTGTATAACGGAGTCGTTGGATATAAAAAGTACTAGATGTAAAAAAGCTATATTAAGTGGATCATGGTTAAAAGTAAATTGCAGATTACAAGGGTTAGTATTCACATAATCTAAAAAGGACACTAAGGATTCAACATTTCCTTTCTAAACTATTAGAATATCATCTATGAAGCGCCGATAAAAAAAACTATAGACTCTAAAAATGGATTGTTGTCCCAGATAAAATGCTCTTCCCAGAATCCCATCATTAAGTTGGCAAAACTTGGAGCAAAGGTTATGCCCATGATGGGATTCTGGGAAGAGCATTTTATCTGGGACAACAATCCATTTTTAGAGTCTATAGTTTTTTATCGGTGTTTCATGGATGATATTCTAATAGTTTGGAAAGGAAATGTTGAATCCCTGGGGTCCTTTTTTAGATTGTGTGAATACTAACCCTTTTAATCTGCAATTTACTTTTAACCATGATCCACTTAATATAGCTTTTTTCGATCTAGTACTTTATATCCAACGACTCCGTTACACAAACAGGGACTTTTTATAAATATGTAGATTGCAACAATTATTTATAAGCAAGCAGCAATCACCATCGGAGATGGATAAATAATATTCCATAGGGACAGTTTCAGAAATTGTGAAGAAACTGTTTAAGAATTGAAGATGTTAAAGCACAATCAATGGATCTAAGGAAGACATTTTTATTAAAAGGACACCAAGAAATTAATATAGATAAAGCCTATAAAAGAGCATTACTCTTGCATAGGGAAATTATACTAAAAGATAAGATCACCGATGGAGATGCTCATAAAAAATATGTTTTATTTATAACTAAATTCAATGGAGCATCAAGAGAGGTTAGTGGAATTATGAACAAATATTGGAAGTTTTTACAGTGTGATACAATTTTAAATGAAATTATCCCTGCCAGACCTAAAGTAATATATAGGAAAGCTAATTATTTTAAAAAATCTACTAGCACCTACTCTTCTAAAGGATAAAGTTTCAGCAAATGTAATAGTAACTAATAAGACCAAATCTACTGAAGGATTTTCCCAATGCAGTGGAAGATGCATCACGTGTAAATTTGCTCAGAATGTTCAAACACATTTTAAATCAAATACTTTTAACGCTTCATGTCCCATTCAGAGTTTTATTCAGGGGTAACAGGCTCATCAATAAAGGTCAAGCCCACTTGGTTACCCCTGATCCGTGTGTTGGGGGTACTGGAGTGTCAGCTCTTGGACCAAGATGTCCTAAATGCATTACTGTTCCTGGGATGCTGGGACCAGGAGATTTCTAGGCTGTGAGTTTCAGGGCAGGTTTGACGGAGAAACGTCTTTCAGATTGCGTCTATTTAGCAGGGTTTCAAAGTTACTGGAGACCCCAAAAATATACCTGGGATTCAGGTTAGATTCCCAGCTATATTGAAGC
>NW_027455450.1:0-36843 GCF_040206685.1 Ascaphus truei
AGTATGAAGAACCTTCCACAGGTATCCTGCTGCAAGACGTCCCACTCCAGAGCAAGCACACAAACGTGGGAATGCCAGCGGTTAGAACGTTACAACGTGCTTCAGATGTCAACGTAACATAATAAATTACAGAATATTACCTCTTTGTGTCTGGAAACTATTAGTAATAAATTATTTTGAGTCAGATAATACATCTATATATATTTTATATAGCAATTATTCATGAAGTAATGTGTCATAACATATCATAGATACTATTAGCAATAGCCCTGGATCCTGCAATCTTAATAATAAATCTAATAACGTAGAATAATAGTCATTTTAATATAACTATATGTAACGGGTTTCCCCCCCCCCCAATCTCACATTGGCCCGGGTACTCTAATAACCAACCCCCATTACGTGTGTGTTTGGTGGTGCACCTGTAGGCAACAGAACTCCTGAGTCTCCCGCTTGATGTTAGTAGGGGATTTCCAGCAGGACAGGTATCTGAGGTAGTGGGTGCGAGTTCAACTTACATCATGTGCAGCGCCTCCACCTCATCAGGGTCTATGCTTCCGCAGGGAGATGGTCCTGGTGAGGAACTCCTTCTGGTTGGTGCCATCCACTGCGGAGTAACTTCACACTCACACAGTGGGGGTATCGTTAACATACGTCTAACTCGTGTTTGCACTACCTCAGGCTAGGCTCACTCTCTCAGTGTCTACTGTATCTCCTTCCTCCCAGTCTGTGCTCCCTTCGGTAAGTGATCTGGAATGGCTGGAGTACTCTGGGGCTTCCATGCAGTACTTGGGCGCCTACCTCTCTTGATCAGCCTAGTGCAGACCCTCTCCAGGACTCCTGACCTAGTTAACAGGCTCTCCCTTCTGGCGTCCTACCCCTAGCGCGACCTCAAGGTGACTCGGACAGCTATAGCCCCTTTCCAGACCCACTAATTCCTCTCAGGTTCCCAGGGTATCCCTGCGGTTCCATCCCAACACAGCACAAAGTGGCAGCATACACTTTCCCTGTTTCCTAGCGTGAGCCTAGCAAAAGCCTGTCCTGTTGGCAGATATATATCTCTCAGCAGCACCTCCAATTGTAATGGGTTTCCCCCCCCCCCAATCTCACATTGGCCCGGGTACTCTAATAACCAACCCCCCCCATTACGTGTGTGTTTGGTGGTGCACCTGTAGGCAACAGAACTCCTGAGTCTCCCGCTTGATGTTAGTAGGGGATTTCCAGCAGGACAGGTATCTGAGGTAGTGGGTGCGAGTTCAACTTACATCATGTGCAGCGCCTCCACCTCATCAGGGTCTATGCTTCCGCAGGGAGATGGTCCTGGTGAGGAACTCCTTCTGGTTGGTGCCATCCACTGCGGAGTAACTTCACACTCACACAGTGGGGGTATCGTTAACATACGTCTAACTCGTGTTTGCACTACCTCAGGCTAGGCTCACTCTCTCAGTGTCTACTGTATCTCCTTCCTCCCAGTCTGTGCTCCCTTCGGTAAGTGATCTGGAATGGCTGGAGTACTCTGGGGCTTCCATGCAGTACTTGGGCGCCTACCTCTCTTGATCAGCCTAGTGCAGACCCTCTCCAGGACTCCTGACCTAGTTAACAGGCTCTCCCTTCTGGCGTCCTACCCCTAGCGCGACCTCAAGGTGACTCGGACAGCTATAGCCCCTTTCCAGACCCACTAATTCCTCTCAGGTTCCCAGGGTATCCCTGCGGTTCCATCCCAACACAGCACAAAGTGGCAGCATACACTTTCCCTGTTTCCTAGCGTGAGCCTAGCAAAAGCCTGTCCTGTTGGCAGATATATATCTCTCAGCAGCACCTCCAATTGTAATGGGTTTCCCCCCCCCCCAATCTCACATTGGCCCGGGTACTCTAATAACCAACCCCCCCCCATTACGTGTGTGTTTGGTGGTGCACCTGTAGGCAACAGAACTCCTGAGTCTCCCGCTTGATGTTAGTAGGGGATTTCCAGCAGGACAGGTATCTGAGGTAGTGGGTGCGAGTTCAACTTACATCATGTGCAGCGCCTCCACCTCATCAGGGTCTATGCTTCCGCAGGGAGATGGTCCTGGTGAGGAACTCCTTCTGGTTGGTGCCATCCACTGCGGAGTAACTTCACACTCACACAGTGGGGGTATCGTTAACATACGTCTAACTCGTGTTTGCACTACCTCAGGCTAGGCTCACTCTCTCAGTGTCTACTGTATCTCCTTCCTCCCAGTCTGTGCTCCCTTCGGTAAGTGATCTGGAATGGCTGGAGTACTCTGGGGCTTCCATGCAGTACTTGGGCGCCTACCTCTCTTGATCAGCCTAGTGCAGACCCTCTCCAGGACTCCTGACCTAGTTAACAGGCTCTCCCTTCTGGCGTCCTACCCCTAGCGCGACCTCAAGGTGACTCGGACAGCTATAGCCCCTTTCCAGACCCACTAATTCCTCTCAGGTTCCCAGGGTATCCCTGCGGTTCCATCCCAACACAGCACAAAGTGGCAGCATACACTTTCCCTGTTTCCTAGCGTGAGCCTAGCAAAAGCCTGTCCTGTTGGCAGATATATATCTCTCAGCAGCACCTCCAATTGTAATGGGTTTCCCCCCCCCCCAATCTCACATTGGCCCGGGTACTCTAATAACCAACCCCCCCCATTACGTGTGTGTTTGGTGGTGCACCTGTAGGCAACAGAACTCCTGAGTCTCCCGCTTGATGTTAGTAGGGGATTTCCAGCAGGACAGGTATCTGAGGTAGTGGGTGCGAGTTCAACTTACATCATGTGCAGCGCCTCCACCTCATCAGGGTCTATGCTTCCGCAGGGAGATGGTCCTGGTGAGGAACTCCTTCTGGTTGGTGCCATCCACTGCGGAGTAACTTCACACTCACACAGTGGGGGTATCGTTAACAAGGTCATCTTTATTGTAGACGGTGATGTAGCAGACTGCCCCATGCAGCTGCCGGCTCTAGCCAGGCACGCCAAGGTACGCCCTCCTAAATTGAAGTGGGATTCCCTCTTCTCCTAGGGAGATCCTCTCTGCGCCAGGTCCCTGGACACAGAGTGGCTCAGACAGGCTGATTGGTCAACCTGGACCTCTAGTTACGTCACTAGGGTCACAAAGTGTTCCTACAATCCCTTATGCAGGAAAATACAACTTCCCAACAGCTTTCCACAGCTGCTAGAACACACTGTAACTAACTGTGTTGTGCCTTATATACTTCAGGAGGCAGGCGTATCCCTGATGTCACTATCCAGGGACTCAGAGCATACAGCCACTCCCCTCCATACATAGGGCACGTCACCAGGGTGTGAGGGAAAACCTCCATAACTACTGCTGGCATACCTGTTCTTACCAGGACTTACTGCCAACAGAGAGGAAAGCAATATACCATTATTATGCATGGCTATATATATCATTAAAAAAAATATATTTGTGAAGGAGTAGCTCAGTGAGTAAAGACACTGACTAGCACTGAGTTTGAAGCAGGGGAACCTTTTTCAATTCTGGCTGTTGACTCCTTGTGTCTCCTTTTGTGCACCAAAAGCATAGATTGTAAGCTCCAAAGTCTCTGTAAAGCGCTACATAAACTAGCAGCGCTATATGAGAACATATTATTATTATTAACCTCTCTATAATACGGGTTATCGTGTGAAAAGCTGTACTGTTAGTTAGAAAAAAAAATATTGGACAGTATGCAATATTCCTTAGAATAATGTGCACTCATATTGAGTGTTATTCCAATTTCATCATTAATCAGAATAACTTTATCATGACTGCAGGTTTAAAGGACACGGAGTTGACGTCAAAGGACCATGAGCCTGGTTACGGAAGGGCTACTATCACAGCGCATGCGCAACATGAATTTATAGCCGTCGAGAGCTTGCTGTGTTGCTATGGAAACGGGGTCCTGCTCGCGTCTAGCACCGCTTCTCGCCATTGGTGGGAAAAGAGCCACTTGGGCCGTCACTGCCGGCTTGGGCGTTGCTATGCGCCAGGACATCCTGGAGACCGATAGAACCCGGAAGTGTGAGGGACGAGAAAATACTGTGAAAGGAGAACCGGAGGGAAACCTGCAATACGACCGGGGGGAAGATGAGCTGGTGAGGAGACCTGGAGTTTCTGTTCAGTATAATAATTATTATTAGTTTTATACATTTCTACGATATATATATCTCATTATGATATAAAATACATTGTATTTACTTGGCAGCGGCTTTATAACCTCTTCCATCTCTCTCGCCAATGATTTTCTACCAGATTATTAGGCATATTAGGGTAAAACTGCATGTTTATTCTGCTACCGTTTAAATAAAATTGAACAAGTGCCTTCAATGCTCGTAAATAGCTTATATTGACCCTCCTGTATATAATAGCATTTCATATTATGCTAGTTATATTTATTGTTGTCTATATATATTAATATTATATGGCAGTGCACCAAAATTACTATGTATGTGTATGTATATATATATATATATATATAATGTATGTACGTACGTGTGTGTGTGTGTGTATATATATATATATATATATATATATATATATATATATATATATATATATATTGTATGTGTATATATATTTTTAGGGCATAAGGTGTCATGACCTTATGCCAAGACATAATTTATATCTAAATGACATTAAATACAGCATTACATAAAGGACAGGAGAAGTGCTGATTTCTCCCTATTAGTATCTGATCCTAATCATTTTATACTGTCCATGGACTTTCTTAGCTCCCCCCCCCCCTACAAAAAAAAGGTCTGAAATTCGTTCTCCTTGTGTGACTGCACAAAAATAGTAGTGTGTGTGGTCTATCTTGTACAGAGACCCCAGGCATTTAATGACTGTTACATGTCTGCCATCTCTCTCTCTCATGTCTGTGCCTGTTCACCGAGCCCCACGCTTACAGAAGCCCCGTACTCTTCCCCCACAACAATTAGACTAATTGCCAGAGGAGAACGCTGGGCCTCTGTAACAGTTTCTTACCTTCTCTGACGGCATATCCTCTTGCAGGGCTCCATCATCCATGGCTCGACGACGTCGCAATGCGGTGTCATGTTGCTATGACAACGGGACATAACGTTGTCATTGCATTGTGACACCATTTGACGTCGCGGAGCCATGATGGCGGGACGCTGAGGAGATAACGTCAGAGAAGGTAAGAGCCGACTTCCCGCACATGTCCCCTCACCAAGCTTCGCAAACATCCCAACCGCCCCATATGTGTAGTTTATGACCAAGCAGTTGAACAGATAACAAATTGTACACGTCTGAGAATAGGAAGGGATGTGAGCCCTAGAAGTACATCAGTATTGGCCTGTAGGATTGTATCCTGTCATTACTGTGGCATTTAGTGGTTTGGAATGATAACCTATTAGTTTTAATTATGTGTGTATATTAATATCATGACGTCTGTAAGAAATGTGTGCAGAGGTATGCAATGGAGACCGTTTTAAAGATGAAATTAAAATAAGGCTTTATTGCACCTGTTCCTTTAAACACGGTAAACCCAAAACATAAAAGAAAAACTTACTCCACTTTGGAGAAATCACTACACATTTTACTTCAGCCCTATCTAACTGGGTGGGTAGCTAAGCTGCTTACCACCCCAAATTTCTCTCTTTCGCTCTTTTCTCTCTCTCCTCTCCAAAAAGAAAGTCTCTTTATCTGTATCTGGGGTTTCTGTACGGGAAGGCCTTTCTGTTCTCCTGGGTTAGCATTCTTGGGTGCTATGACACTCTGTGTCCTGGTATAGAAGTCTTGTCCCCTAGTCTTGCGAATGCAATCTAGACCCCTCTTTTCCTTAGGTCAGCCCCGTTGTGGGCTAAGGAAATCTCTGCAGTCTTTCTTTTCCTTGGTCAGCTCCCTTGTGAGCTAAGGAATCTCCTTCCTGTTTCTCAGAACAGGCTTTTTCTGACAGTCCTAATCAGCCAGGTGGAGTCTGGTTAATTGCTGGTGTGCAATTAACCAGCACACTGCTGGATTAGAGGCAAGTTTTTCTAACAGTGATAAGTCCCTGTTACAACGTCACTTTAAAAAAACCAAAAAAAACTCTTCCTTGCATCTATTTCTATTTCCTACTTTCTTATTCCCTTCCTGTTCTTTCTATCTGTCCTCACTTTATGTATTTTACTTTTACACTTGTGTGTTTCTTGGGTCCTGTCTTTAGCGCTTTGTCTCTCCGGTCCCCGTTTTCTAGGTCTCTCTCTGTCCCTCTCTCTCTCCTCCATCCCTAGATGTGTCTGTCCCTCTCCCTCCCTCCTCTATCCCTAGCTGTGTCCGTCTCTCTCCCTCCATCCCTAGCTGTGTCCATCTGTCTCTCTCTGTGTGTCTCTCTCTCTCCTCCATCCATAGCTGTGTCCGTCTCTCTCTCCCTCTCTCCCCCTCCTCTGTGTCTAGCTGTGTCTAGCTGTGTCTGTCTCTGTCTGCCTGTCCCTTTTTCTGTCTGTCTGTCTGCCTGTCTCTTTGGCCTGGGACATAGTGCCCAAAACAGTGCGGAGGCGCGCTGAGGCTCAGGGAAAGCGGTGCTTTCCCTGGCCTTACACAGCGAGCCATCTGTGGGCGTGTCGTGGGCGGGTCTGGGGGCGGGCCAGTGACGTCACGGAGCTGGTTCGCCCTCATTGGGCGAACCGCTCACGTGACCGGCCCTGCGCTCCGGCGAGCACCAAATTTGAAAACTGTGTGAGACACACGCTTTCGCAAGCGTGCGGAAGCGTGCGCGAGTCCCAAGCCGCTCTCATTGCGCCTGCAGGGGCTCCGTTCCGAGCAGCAGCACGCTTCAGCACGGGCTGACCATGCCCGAGGCCTTTCTCTGTCTGTCTGCCTGTCTCTTTCTCTGTCTGTCTGCCTGTCTCTTTGTCTGTCTCTTTGTCTCTTCTTCTGTCTCGTCGTCTGTCTCTTCTTCTGTCTCTTCTGATTTACACACACAACTATTGTGAAGGCATGTGCTCATGGTTGACATCATAATCTGGCAAATGTATATCTTGCTGTGTAAATGTCATTCGTATATGTATACACACACTCGCAGTTTGCTGTGTGCTTCCTTGGCAATGCAGGGGTTATTAAGCCCAGCACACACAGACATTTCTTGGGATATATTTCTGGCCAGTCTCCAACGCAAGCTGAAAAATATAAAATACAGCCAAAGATATCCAGAAAACAAAATTCATCCGCACATAACTCCCTCCTTCACCCTGATCCTGACTCACCCTGTTAAGTCTTTCAGTGTGGAGGGAGAGAGAGGAGTAACCTGTTAATAATGAGCATGCTGCACTGTATTCTGATGCCGAGTATCTCTATACACTTCCATCCTCTGGTCATGAATCCAACACATCAGTGCCTTATTGCTATTCCTGAATAACTTCCTTTTGCAGTGTTACTTAACTGTGCCTAATTCTCATATTCTATCTTCATTTAATGCCCCATGACTGGGCAAATGATGGGGATTTATGACACTCCTACTGCGAGGTAAGATCGCCTTTTGCCAAAAATGTTAAACAGCTCCTTCCTGAGACACTCTGTTATTTATTTTTTGTCCTACCTGGGTTTGGGGTGGATGTCCCTCTCGGGTGCTCTTGTTATGCCGCTCACACAGCTGCAAGCCGGGTGAATGCGGATTGCGTCACATCCGGAAAGTACCTCCAGCACAGGAGTGAGCGCTGGGAGAATCCAGGCCCCCTGGATCCCATTGTTAGTCAGTGTACTCTGCTTCCAGAACCGCTATTATGTTAGCTCCATTTGCCTCACCTGATCATAAACTGGAGTCTGGGACTTCTGTACCAGCCTATAAAAGCTATGGCCAAAACGAAGCATAATTTTGCTTTCTGTGCTTCGTTTGATGCCATTAGGCATCTGTATCTCTGAGTTTGTGTTTAGCCTCAGTAGGTGATGGAGCAAAGTGGGTAACAGCTCCTGGGTCGGGGGTAACAACGTCCAGCCTGGCTGTTAGCAGTCTATTTTGGGCTGCATGTGACTGGGGCGATGTGACCGGAGTCAAAATGACAAACAAGCTGCCCCAGGTTGTTGCCAATAAGCACATCATTCTCCAGTCCCGGTAAAATACCCACATCTCAGTTTATTCTGTCCGCTTCCCATTCCAGAAAGACACGGGCTACTGGGATGTGAAAGGGAGCACCATTGACCATTTTCACCCTCCATTCTTCCCCTTGGAGGATATCCTCCGGGTGATGGGCGGACTACGTTGAGAGAGGCTCTGGAGTCTTAACAACCCGGCAGCCTTTGTGTACCCACTGTTACTGGGCGAAGACAGGTCTTCTTCTGGTGCTCCATTCCGATTGCAGAGATGTGGTACACGGGCTCTGGATCAGAATAGGTGGTTGTTTGCTGCACCTTCTGGATCACAAGATCCCTCTCTCTGTGGATGCAACTCCAATATAGTTGGAGCGGGAAGCTCGGGGACGTGGCCCTTTGCGTGGGATAGGTCTACTTGCGTTGGGGCAATCGGCCCGAATATAATGGGTCCGGTTGCAGAGATAACATTTCCGTTCATGGATATACTGCTGGGGATAAGGTGCTGTGGGTGGCAGGGGGTTTCTTAATGTGGGCGGGGGAGTCCGACCGTCTCATCTCCTCTGGGCAGTTACCTCGTATGTCTGGTTTGGATGGTGTTGTGGTCGGCAGTGGAAATGTGGACAAGCTCATCTGCCATCCTTTGCAGATTTTTTGGCATTCTCCGGCCTGTGGTCCACAACACACACTGATTTCTGGCAGGCATCGGAACAGGAATTGATCCTTCACAATGAGGTCCATGAGGTATTTTTTTTTTTTTAACGTGCTGACAATACTGCCATCTACCCAGTGACGTAGGTAGTGGGTAAACTGGGCTGCTTGCTCAACGCGGGTCTTGTGGGTCTGCTGTAGGGGCCGTAACTGCTCCGCTCTGGTTTGCCGCTCAATTGGTTATGGGTTTAAAGAGTCACGAAACTGAAAGTCCCGAATTAGTTCTACACAGCTGAAGCAGAACCGATGCAATAAAAATATCTATGCTGAATCATATGAGATGGGGGATGCGGTCCAGATACAAAATGTGTGCAAATGAGTATGAGTAAATCTGGTGACCATGTACCCTCCATCCTTGTTAAGGGTTTACCTAACTCTTGTCGGCTTATCCTACCACAGAACCGGGTAGCCATCTTCTCCTTCGTTCAGTCGACTAAGCTAACTGAATTGGGACACCAAAAGGCATTGCATGTACCCATTACGGGTTTGCTGTAAATCTTGGTTCTGAGGTCTCAAAGTATGAAACCCGGGCATTTCTCTACTGCGTAGAAGTATTTCAGCCCTGAGCCTAGTGATCCCACAGCTACCACCAGAAACGATCTGTCACAATCAGGGTTGATTAGACTACCAGTGATTGTACAAGCACTAGACAGAACGCAAGTGGTTTAATAAACTGGAGTTTATTTAGCCGGAGCTAACGGCAAAACACACACAGTACAACAGGTACAAGCAATACTTTACCATTACAGGGTACGGGGAAAACTCCTAGGGAGAGGGTGCTGCCGAAGCGAGTTTACCCTCAATGTCCTCCGGGATCCATACATGAGAAGATAAAGTCCAGAACACGTTGGTCTCAATAAACAAGACTAACTCGATGCCCAAGGTGCAGTCACAAAGCATTGCACTGACTGCAATACATGAATCAAAGTCCCAAGAATAACAGAACGGCAATGGATATACTTTTCTCACTCACAAAGATCCTTTGCAAAGTCTGGGGGTCACACAAAACTGGCAGTTCTGTTGCTCATGTCAGAAAATTGGCTAGTAACTTCCATATCTTATTGATATGTGTATCTTTATTTATAGTGCTGACAGTGTACTACTCCCCGCTTTACAAAGCCGATACAGTACAGGGAATTATAATACAATACGGGCAGCAAAGTCCGACAATAGGAAAGGAAATCCCTGCCCTGGAGAGTTTACAATGTAAGACTTAGATTCTAAGTGGAATGTTGGGAGACTTAGAGACCGCAGGGGAGGGAATAAGTGCAGCAGATGGCAGTGCTTGGCAACAATGGTTATTAGGCGTGTCTGTGGGTGTGGCACAGTAGCCACGAGTCCAGGCTATTGGGATGCTTCATTTAAGAGGTTTTTTTTTTTTGGTTTTTTTTAAGATTGGTCGGTAGTAAATTTTAGATGAGTTAGCACCATTATAAGGGAAAGAGGTGGGTGAGAGCAGTTGTTTATATGGCTGGGTCCATGATTTAGGGGAGAGATCCCCAGCCGCAAGGAGGAGTAGTAGAGAGAGATGAATAGAAGATTTGTGGGGGTGCTTTTTATTGAGGGGTGTAGAAGTTGTTGGAAAAGAGGTGTGTAAATAGTGATGCATTGTGGAGGGGAGGAGAGATGAAGAAATGTGAATAGGAGAGTGGGGAAGTTGGAGAGAAAAGAAATGTTTACAAAGGAGTGAAGAAACGGCAAACAGGAAAAGCAATAGGAAGGTCATAATGAGATGCAGGGATAGAGATGTAGGAGAAGAGTTCCCAGGTACTGAAGAATATGAAGCGTATGCGTTGAAAGAGCATGTGTATAAATGAGGCCTGAGAGGGCAGTGTAGCACAGAAGATTAAACCGCAGGTTAGAAAGTGTCTCTAGATGTGTCAAAATTGTCCGACCATTTAGAACGCCAAGTTCTCACAATTGCAGGGTTGTTCGTGAAGTGAAAATCCTCTTGTAATCTTCACCTCCAATTTTAGCTCCGCAGACACTTCATATGTGACACTTAAGATGTTACACAGCCAAGATAGACTGATTTAAATACTCTAAACAGGTTCACATGAGTAATAATTGAGGGGTTTGCCTAATCTATTTAGACATACCAAGGAGATGTTAATTTGATAAGTTATGTTGCAATTGGGGTTAAATTGATTGAAGAATTCAACTCAAAGAGATATACCTGTTTGAAGAAATTAATCTGAATGTTAGTCCAGATATTCAGTATGCATCTGTGCTTGAAGATATAGAAAACATCCAGAGAACTACAATTTTAACTCCAAAGACGCTTAATCTGTGATACTTAAAATGTTACACAGCCACCCAAGCGCCATTTTTTTCAGAGACAAGGCTACATGTGAAAGCTGTTTTGTTTACACTACAAAACCACGGATGGCTCATAAATATAAAAAAAACGGTTAACTGCACCCTTCGGTGAGGCTGTGGTTCCTGGGAATACAATTAGATTCAAAAGTAGGCAAGCTATTTTTTCCCTTCGATAAAGCCCTCTGGATTGCTGCTGCAACGAAGAGACTGATTATGCTATTCAGCTTCAGCAGGCCAGTGTTTAAGGTTACAAGGCCTATTCACTTCGTCCATGGAAGCATATCATCTCGTGCTGCTCCGAACCAATTTTCTAAAAGCTTGGAACAAGAATCCTCAATCATTCGCAAGTGGATTAATGTATCTTGTTTCGGGAAAGTTTAATATGGTGGGAATCTCAGAAGAGGCAGAGATCTAACGATTGTGACATAGAACACGGTGAACCGATGTCAGTTTTCAAGGATGGCGTGCTCTTCTGCGAGGAATCCGTTGTCCAATAAAGTGGTCTGCAACAGAGATCTCTTTCCCAGTAAACTTCTTGGCGATTAGGGAAATAACTCTCTTTTCTTCTCTCCTAAAAGCGACGGTCCTCCAAATTATTTCAGTCAATGCCACAGCAGTGACTTACTTGAACAAACAAGGCAGTACACGGAGTTCACAGGCGTTGAGAGAAGTGTCAAGAATCCAGAGGCTTATATTCCAGACATTATAGCTCTTCAAGTCGCAGGGAAATCGAATATCTCTGCAGATTCCTTAAGCCGTTGCAGAATTCATCCTTGAATGGTTTCTAAAGATCTCCACGTGATCTCCAGATGGGGGTTATCTGCAATAGACATGGCAACAAGGGCAAATGCAAAACTCAAAGTCTGTGCTCCCTAAATTTCAACCTGAAGGCCAAAAGACTGTTCATGGCCCCATGGCTCAACAAAGTATCCGGCCGCTCCTCCTTCTCTTACCGTGCACCCCAAAACTGGAACAACCTACCGGAGACTCTTACAGCCACCACCAGTTTAAGTTCTTTCAAATCTAAGGCTGTCTCAGATTTTAATGTGGTCTGTAATTGTTTCATACGCCCATAATACAAATTATCTTTAACTGTGCATGCAATGTCTTGTATATAATGTATACCCTGCTCATTATGTAACTGTATTTGTAAACATGTATTATTTGTCTTAACTCTGTGCCCAGGACATACTTGAAAACGAGAGGTAACTCTCAATGTATTACTTCCTGGTAAAACATTTAATAAATAAATAACATATACAGAAGCAATGTCAGTTGGATTTCCACTGGTGTATATTTTTCTCTGTACTCATGAATTTGAGGGTTCCATCAAAGATCAGGTTTGAAAGAGTAGAGGCTATAATTACAACCCCATTTTGAGAGTTGATATATTAACAAGTGGTTTCTGAAATTGCGTAGTCCGAACGATACTCTGTGCTAATGAAGCAATCAACATTCAAGGATATATCATAAAGACTGGGCATTTGTTTTCAACTTTTGTAACACGCAATGCCTAGATCCAGCAAAAATCAAGTCTACTAATGTGTTAGAGCTTTTACAAAGGGGATATGACAGGGGGTCTTAGCTTTGGCCTTAACTCCATTTTTAAGGTTCAAATTATGGCCATGAACCAAAACATTGTTGTCCCTTTATTTTGCCCACAGGCTTTGGGCTCATACTTTTAAGCCAGAATTACAGAAAATCAGACATATATACTTTTTCTATGGAAACAGAACAGGTTATGTTTCAATTTCTTCTACTGCAAGATGGCTTAAGCTGTGTATCCAACTAGCCTGTACAGATAAAACATCTGCAATGTCCAATGGTGGTTAAGGCACATTTCACAACGGCCATAGCAACCTCTTGGGCCAAAAAAGCTCTCGCTTTATCAGAGGATATATATGCAAGGCAGCTATGTGGTCTTAACTAACCACATTTTTTCAACATTACTTATTGGGTGTAACGCTCGCGCAGCCCACAAACAAGACAAGACCCCGGCACTGAGGTGGGAAGGTATAACAGTACACACCAGCAGCAGCGGAGGCGTGCCTGGAAGGCGGATAGTTTAGCGTAGCCGGGTCTGGGTTGGAGCGTGTAGGAGATGTGGTATGCTTGCTGAGTTCTTGGATTGGAGAAGACAGGATAGTAGGGGTCCGTAAGCCGTGGTCTGGGATTGTAGAGAGCAGCGTAGTCCGAGTCCGTATGCCGTGTTCAAGGGTACGAGAGATCGCCGTAGTCAAGGGTATGTCCAAAATCCAGAAGGGTCCACAAACAAGCAGAGTCGGTACACAAGAGGTTAACTGCAAATGTAAACAGAACACTGCACAACAGAAGTGAGCTTCACGAGGCTACATAGGATTATGCTGAGCAAAGCATGGGAGGAAGCAGGAAGTATTTACAGACAGGGCAGACCAATGGGGACGGGGGGCAGGGCAGAGGCGTGGCCCCGGCTGAGCTGGGATAGGCTGCAGGCAACAAGGCAACAAGGCAGGGAGGAGAGACTTGCCACGCACCTGGGGATCGTCGCGCGTCATTGGAAAGACTATAGAGCTTGGCTGAATCTATACCTGGGTGTCTCAGCAAGGAAGAGCCTTTTTACATTTTTAGCAAAAGGTGTTCCTACCCTGCAGTAGAAGGGGCATAAATCCCCCCCCCTTCTCACGATCATTACAGTAATTGTATTCCCATGTGTTTGTGCATATATCTATTTATATCATCTTCAGCCCTTGTCGATTTACTGCTGAACTTCTAGGTACAGAGGTTGAAAGCCTCTCTTTTCCTCATATTGCTTCAACAAATTTCCTAATTTCATCTTTCTTTTGGTCATACATTTTTCTCTTTTGATAACTCTTGGAATCAAGTCAAGTTGGTCTTTTCTTCTTGTGATATGTCCGGTCAACTGCCCGGTCAACTTCACCCTTGTGATGAGGTCAGACTTGTTTGTTTGCATCCAAACCAATGTATTCTTTTTCCTGTCTCTTCAGGCAATACCCAGCATACTTCTTTGGCTGGGGCCATGATGCCGCAGACCGTGCGGAGGCGTCCGCACGCTGAGTGATCAGACTGCCTTAAGGCAGTGATCGTGTCCATGATATGGGAGGGGGCGCGCGTTGCACAAGAAAGTTGAAACTGATTTATTTGTGCGACAGGGCGATCACGTGAGCGGTTCGTCCAATGAGGGCGCACCAGCTCCGTGACGCCCCTAGGAACTCCCCCCAAGGCCCGTCCACCATGGCCAGGGAAAGCATCTGCTTCACGTGGGTGACTTCACAGCCTCCGCGTGGGCAAAGGCACCATGGCCCCAGCCATTGAATTGTCTGAAGTTTCTGAATTAGCGTATTTAGGGTCTTCATTCTCCTATTGATTTTTCATTCGAAAGGTTCCCATTCATTGATAATTGCTGGCCAATGTAGTCAGTATTTAACTTCTAGTTTTATTCTATTTATTTTGATCTTTTGACTTTTTTTTAACACTTTTTTTTGGATTTTGATGAGATTCATATGGAGTCCCACCTTCTTACTTAGGTCTGTCTTGTTTTGTTGGATGTGTTTTCAGGACTTGTGGCAAAATTATTATTTTTTATAAAATGTTTTACCAGGAAGTAATACATTTAAGATTTACCTTTCGTTTTCAAGTATGTCCTGGACACAAAGTTATGATAGATACATGGATACATAGTACAGTAGAACAGGGTTATACATTATACAGTTGTGTGAAAAAGAAAGTACACCCTCTTTGAATTCTATGGTTTTACATATCAGGGCATAACAATCATCTGTTCCTTAGCAGGTCTTAAAATTAGGTAAATACAACCTCAGATGAACAACAACACATGACGTATTACACCGTGTCATGATTTATTTAACAAAAATAAAGCCAAAGTGGAGAAGCCATGTGTGAAAAATTAATTATAAAAAAGAGATGGGAGGTGGAGCGCAGAGAAAGGTTCAATTTATTACAACAACAGAAGCACAGAATTACTTACAATTAGTAAAACAGCAGCATGTAGATACTCCCACAGGAATCTGATCTGCAACTATTTGGTTACCCCCGTCCTGACTGCAACACACTGCTTCAGTCACACAGGGTCCCTGACCCGGAACCGGAAGTGTAGCGACCGAGCAAAAGGCGGGCTCTCTCTAGCCATGGCAAGGGCTACAGCAATAGCAACAGCCACTCAAGACTCACGGGGGAATACCAGCAAAAAACAGAAACCCTGAGGGTTGTTTCAATACTTTTATGTTGCACTCCTGGGTAGGAGTGCATCTTTAGCACAGTAGAATCTCCCTATTTTCTGTTTTTTGCTGGTATTCCCCCGTGAGTCTTGAGTGGCTGTTGCTATTGCTGTAGCCCTTGCCACGGCTAGAGAGAGCCCGCCTTTTGCTCGGTCGCTACACTTCCGGTTCCGGGTCAGGGACCCTGTGTGACTGAAGCAGTGTGTTGCAGTCAGGACGGGGGTAACCAAATAGTTGCAGATCAGATTCCTGTGGGAGTATCTACATGCTGCTGTTTTACTAATTGTAAGTAATTCTGTGCTTCTGTTGTTGTAATAAATTGAACCTATCTCACCCTGGTTTTTTCTTTCTCTGCGCTCCACCTCCCATCTCTTTTTTGCATTTTGGACTGTATCTGGCCGTCTGATCACCGGAGGGAGAGGGAGCAGCGGGAGAGGAGACCTTCCAGAGGAATCTCCCTTAGGATCCCAGACGAGCGCGATTTCCATCTTCAAGAACTGTGAAAAATTAATTATACCTTATGAGTTAATAGCTTGTAGAACCACCTTTAGCAGCAATAACTTGAAGTAATCGTTTTCTCTATGACTTTATCACTCTCTCACATCGTTGTGGAGGAATTTTGGCCCACTCTTCTTTACAACGTTGCTTCATTGAGGTTTGTGGGCATTTGTTTATGCACAGCTCTCTTAAGGTCCAGCCACAGCATTTGAATCAGGTTGAGGTCTGGACTTTGACTGGGCCATTGCAACCCCTTGATTCTTTTCTTTTTCAGCCATTCTGTTGTAGATTTGCTGGTGGGCTTGGGATCATTGTCCTGTTGCATGACCCAATTTCGTCCAAGCTTTAGCTGTCGGACAGATGGGCTCACATTTGACTCTAGAATACTTTGGTATACAGAGGAGTTCATGGTCGACTCAATGACTGCAAGGTTCCCAGGTCCTGTGGCTGCAAAACAATCCCAAATCATCACCCCTTTACCACCGTGCTTGACAGTTGGTATGAGGTGTGTGTGCTGATATGCTCTGTTTGGTTTTCGCCAAACGTGGCACTGTGCATTATGGCCAAACATCTCCACTTTGGTCTCGTCTGTCCAAAGGACATTGTTCCAGAAGTCTTGTGGTTTTTTCAGATGCAACTTTGCAAACCTAAGCCGTGATGCCATGTTCTTTTTAGAGAGAAGAGGCTTTCTCCTGGCAACCCTTCTAAACAAACCATACTGGTTCAGTCTTTTTCTAATTGTACTGTCATGAACCTTAACATTTAACATGCTAACTGAGGCCTGTAGAGTCTGAGATGTAACTCTTGGGTTTTGTGCAATTTCTCTGAGCATTGCACGGTCTGGCCTTGGGGTGAATTTGCTGGGACGTCCTCTCGTGGGAAGATTGGCAACCGTCTTGAATGTTTTCCACTTTTGAATAATCTTTGTCACTGTAGAATGATGGACTTTTAAATTGTTTGGAAATGGCCTTATAACCCTCCCCAGATTGATGGGCAGCAACAATGGCTTCTCTAAGATCATTGCTGATGTGTTTCCTCCTTGGCATTGTGTTAACACACAGCTGAATGCTCCAGACCAGCAAACTGCTAAAACTTCGGCTTTTATAGAGGTCGTCACACTTGCTGATGATCAATTAATCAAGGGCATTTGATTAGCAGCACCTGTCTGCTATTTAGCATCTTAACTCCTATGGAAGCAGTAAGGGTGTACTGAGTTTTTCACACATGGCTTCTCCATTTTGGCTTTATTTTTGTGAAATTATGACACGGTGTAATATGTCACGTGTTGTTGTTCATCTGAGGTTGTATTTACCTAATTTTAACACCTGCTAAGGAACAGATGATTGTTATTATGTCCTGATATGTAAAACCATAGAATTCAAAGAGGGTGTACTTTCTTTTTCACACAACTGTATAAAAAAAATAGCAAAAAACAGTCTTGGAAAGAAAAATTGCGAAAATATATGTATATCTATATCCCAACCCCAAAACATCTGCCAAAAATACAAACCCCTGCGCATCCAGGTAAATTGACAAAGTAGGGAGAGAAGCTCCCAAAAGTGTGCTCCAAATAACTGTGGTGGACGTGGTTGTATATAATGGTTAGAAAACCCTAAGAGGTGGGAAACGTGTCAGGGGATTCTTGTGCTGTTTTTATCTTGGCTGTCATGCCCATTAAAGTCATTTAATATTATACCAATGACCAGCCTCATTTTGGTGACCTTGCTTATTCCCCACTTGTTGCTTTGTTTGTTTTTTAATTCACTTATGTGCAGGTTGTTGAATATGTGTAGATGTGTTGTTGTGAACGCTGAATGTATAGTTTCTTTATTCCAAGTTCAATCTCTGCCTTTGTGGGAGAAGTAGGTTTTATTACAGTACATCCCGTTTTGTATTTTTATGTCTGTGTATATGTATCATATATTTGAGGTTGTTGTCTGGATTGGCACTTTTTAACTCTTTCACGTGAACCAATCGGGCCCATCTGGCAGCGAAGTGGTTTATGGAGCGATCCTCTGAAATTTATATCTTAAAAAAATAGTATATACTCCCTGAGGTGGTTTGTGCTTTCCACGAGTCCATCTGGAGTTCTGTACTGTAAACAAGCTGTGAGTCAGGCCTGCTAAATATACCCCTCTCATAAAATCGGTCCAGCCGCGTCTTCTCTCCGATTGGCTGACAAGAAGCCGGTTGCCATGTGCGACCTTTTTTTTATAAAAAATTAATGTTTCTTTTTAATTATCTTCTGCTGCCAGAGTCTCCCCGTGCCAGTATTGGCACATCCCGCCTGAGAAATGAAACTTTGAAAGGGGGGGTTATTCACGAGTCGTGAACCGTTTGTCTTAAGATGACGGGGAAAGGGATCACGTGTGTGTGTGTGTGTGTGTGTGTGTGTGTGTGTGTGTGTGTGTGTGTGTGTGTGTGTGTGTGTGTGTGTGTGTGTGTGTGTGTGTGTGTGTGTGTGTGTGTGTGTGTGTGTGTGTATATATATATATATATATATATATATATATATATATATATATATATATAAAAAAAATATATGTATATAATATATACACGTACACACACCCCACCACCACCCTTCCCCCCTGGCAAACCAGTTCTGGTCTCAAATGTGTTAATGTGTTATCAATACAACAGCAAAGAGAAGATGTGCGTGCCAGCGTTTCAATTAAAAGTGCACTCGCCTGTTTTGGAAGACTTAGTTGCCTGGTGTTCAGATCCTGCACCGCCACCGCTGGGCACACTTCTTGTACACCCAATGACCGTGATGTGTTTAACAGGTTGAAGGGTCAGTTCTATGTTGCAGCAAAGTGACCTCATGACCGTGACATGTTTGCTGGACCATCTGCTATTGGTGGATTTTGTGTTCCTGGGTCCAAAACGACTGTCACGCCAACTGGGTGCGTCACCGTCACCTCCAAAATGACTCACTCTGTAGGTGACAAACCTTGTGACAAGTTGTGCAGCAGTCATGTGATCCGCCCGCTCACCCAGGGGACACTGAGTGACATGACTACTCCGAGACAAGAATATCCTGTGAATCCCCTCTACCCCACCCTCTCTGGTTCCTTCTTTCTATCTTAATTCATTTTCTCACGCTTTTATTCAGGTTTTTTTTCTACCTCCTTTCACTCCGTCTACATCCTTCTCTCTCGTTTCTTTTAAATCCTTATTCCATCTTTATTTAATTTTTTAGCCAGTCTCACTCTGTTTTATCCATTATTTTTTGTTCTTTCTTTCTTCAATGTGCTGTTGCTATGGTTACTGCATCATTTCTTCCAGTGGGTACCAGCTCATGAACCCACCCACCCTCCCCCACCTCCTCTGCTGCTGCCATGTGATATTCTGAGTTAAACGCTCATAGCTGCCACTGCAATAAGCCAACTATTAAATGCCTTTATCTGTACATCATGTCCCCCCCTTCTTCCATTGCAAAAAGGCTATTGATTTGGGCTACCCTTGGATCGTATCACCCTGCAAAGTCACACAGTCTTTCTCCCAAGGCGGTGAAGTGCTCAGGAGTTGGCTGCGCAATGTGTTGCAGTCCTTTCTGGCACTGAAGGGGTTGAATAATAAATGCAGAGGAGCCGCACAGCATAACTGCTGGGACAATAAGGCACTCGGGCGCTGGTTCCCCTCAGGTGCCATGTAGAGTAGTCTCAGACACACTGCGGTTCAGACTTGATGAGGTTTGTAACCATTCATTAGTGGTCAGACCTCTGTGTGTCCAGCCCCCTCACCTCTTCCTGCTCTCCTCCCTGAACTCTCCCCCCCCTCTGTGTGTGTGTGTGTGTGTGTTATATACTATAGATGTGTGGACCTCCATGGTCACAATGTGTTTAGTAACGGGTGGGCAGTACCAGCCTGTGTGTATATTTGTGCCTTCACACCATATTCTGTCTGTAGGAGCTGGGAGACCGCTGCCCTTTGAACGCTGAACTTAAAAGGAAAACATCTACTGGAGTGGGGGAAAGGGCCAGCGCGGCAGGCTTCTCCTGGCAGTGGAGGAGTTAATGGAGCTGTTGCTCTGACAAGGAAGGGTTTAATGATGCAAAACTCTGCAGGTCTCTGGCAGGGAATGTGTTGACTCTGGGTGACGGCCCCTGTGTATGGCATGGCTTCAGCTGCTGTGACAATAGACAGGAAGGCATCCAGGCCGCAGTCAGAGGGGCAGCCATTACCCGGTTATAATTACAGGGTGTCCGGCCATGCCAGGAGCTGCGTGCACAAACGGAAGGAGGGGGAGAGGAAGCCAGGAATAAAACAATCGGAAGTTTCCGGCTTCAGGTCTGGCACGGGCTCTGTGTGCAGGGAGGGAGCTGAGGCACCTACAGTTGTTATGCTACCGGAGAGCACTGCAGTGCCAGCTTCTCAAATACACATACAAATATTTACACACACTGCCAAATCGGACATGCAGCGGCAATACCAACCTCTCCTTCGCACACACACTGCTGTACCATGACGTATACACGGCTACAGCGGCAGTGCCAGCCTCACCTGCACAACACACTGCAACGCCATGACATGAATACACAGCACACGTACAGCGTGGGCAACGGCAGTGCCAGCCTAGCACACACATTTACTCACATTATGAATAAAGCTGTCAACAACACACTCTGATGCAAAAACAGAAGACCCCTTTATTGTATCACAACTGAAAGCCGGTGTTCAGAAGGAGCAATGTTCCTGACAGCAACAGCCCTTTGTCAAGCGTTTGGATGCCTTGGTGGTGACCTCCGGGCCAGAATGCACCCCCTACATCTGTTATTATATTTGCAACATTGTTTAAACGTAGAATTGGTGCTGTTAATCTTCTGGCTGGGTAGATATTTATTTACACACACACTGCCAGACCTAGCATTTATGCACAGCACAGGTATAGAGCGGGCTGTGCCAGCCTCTCGCATACTGATCGGGATTTCCCCCAATGAGCGTACAACCGTCTTTTTGATGCTGGCATTGACTTAAGGGAGCGTTTGGAAGTGTGAAGCTGGCACAACTCTGTACCTGCACTCTGCATAAATTGTGTGTGTGTGTGTGTGTGTGTCAGGCATTGCCCCAGCCTTAGCCAAATGTGCGATGTCGGCACTGCTGTTGCCCACAGTGTAGAACTCTCATGTTTGGCTGTGTGCATCAGACAGAACCTGTGCTGTGTATAAAAGTTGTTTGTCATCTCTACTCAGTGCCGTGTAAGTAACAGAAATAACCATTTTCCTATTATTGAGGAGAGCTCATTGTACTGCCACGCTGGTTGTAGGGTCATACAACTTTGGGTGGGAGATTTAAATATGGCTGCTTAGTCCGTTACAGAACTCGTCCCTTTTTGTTGTTGTTGCAGGAACCCATTCAAGGCTGGGCCAAAAAAGCTAGTTGTCTCCAAAACTGTAAGTATTAGATTTGTAGGCAGAGAGACTGCTGTGAGTGACTGTCGGAGTGCGTGAATAAGTGTCAGAAATAGTTTGACTGGGAGGTAGACCGTCACTGCTGTCAGAAAAGTGTGTGTGTCTGAGTGTCAGAAGACAGCTAGAAGTGAGACTCGCTGCTATGAGTAACAGTTGGAGGGTGCGTGTGATTGTCAGACATTCAGCAACTGTGAGTGGCTGTCGGAGAGCGGGTCGATGACTGGGCAAGTGTCTCACTGTCAAAGGAGCGGTCATCAGTGGGATGAGAAAGCGGTGTGAGTGGCACATCCACATAAGTATGGTAAGTGGGCACCTAGGATTGAGCTGTGTGGCTTTTGGTAGGATGGTAGATGGCACTGCTATAATGCACAAAGACCTCAACCCGTCCCAACTTCCCCCGTCCACTTTATCTTCCCCCCACCCCCCTCACCCCACATTGTTTGGGAGGATGCCAGTAGCAATGCTACAGTATGTGTTCTGGCTGTGTCCCTCGCATGGAGGGTGTGGGGAAGTCAGGGGCTCTGTGTGTTGGGATCTCCCTCCCATACCTTACAAAGGATTCATTGTCTGAGCTGTTGCTGCCCTGCGCCCACATCATTGGCATATATTCCACTATGCACTGAGGTGAGGGCGGGCGATGACGTGCCAATCAGGGACTCTATCCCACAGGCCCAGAGTTCCAGGCAGACTTCTAAAAATCCTGGTACTCTCACGATCTCCGCAAACATCCTGACATCTGCAGAATTTCACTGCGTTGACCGTGACTCCATGCCCTTTTTAATAGGACATTTGTGCTATTAAAAGTTCTGTCCCACTCAAGACCAAATGTTAGTGACACGTCTAGTTGGCCACATCTTGGTGATTTGTATATTTAAATATTAGTTGCAAATTCTTAAGACTCATTTTTGTTTTGAGGGGCTTCTCGTGGAAAGGTTCATATCCCGGAATATAGAGTAGTATTTACTGTGTTTATCCCGCTCTTGCTTTCATCCAGCCCTCTTCTCTGGGGTTGTCCCTGACTGGGAGGTGCAGATATCTTATTGGTTCCAGGTGACCTTGTTTCATCAGTTCCCCGGCTGCTTGTATTACCTGTAGGTTTCCAGTCACGGCCAATAAGCACCTGGATGCCAACCTGAAATATCAGTGTATATGATTTGAGCAGTGAGCTGTGCCCTCATTACTGACATCACCAGTATGAGCCATGATGTCCTCTTTACTTGCCCTTGTGTCACTCACGGGGGACCCTGAAGCTGACACTGTCCTCTTTACTCACAGGTGGAGAGGGATTTTGAGCGAGAGAATGGGAAGCTGCAGCAGTAAGTGTAAAGAGATGGCAGGGGTCCTAACCCTGAACCATGTCCCGTATCCACCTCCTGTTTCTCCTGTCCGATGTTCCTCCTTTCCCTCCCAACACGTGGCCCCCCTCATTGTTTCTCCCTCTCTCCTCCCCTTTCTGATACCTCACCGGTATTCCCCTCTGTCTCCCACAGGCTGGAAGATCAGACCAAGAAACTCCAAAAAGAAATGAAGAAGAGCATAGAGGCCGATCTGTGTATGAGAGGCTGGGAAAGGGACGGGGGATTAGCAGAAGTTACACTCTCCCTGATCTATCTTTCTATTGTATTCCTCTGTCTACTTCCTCTCCTCCGCCCCCCTTTTTTCCTCCATCTCCCTCTCTCATTCCTCCTCTTCTCCACCTCTTTCTTATTTTTCTCTACCAGTCTATTTTTCCTTTTTTTTTTTTTGCCCTTTCTCTCTTGATCCTTCTCTCTCCCCCTCTTCCTTTGTTTCTTCACTTCCTTCTTTCTCCCTCTTTCTCTCTCACCCCCCCCCCCTCTCCTTACCTCTAATTCTGCCCTTTTTTCACCCCCGAGCAATGTCAAAGTCTGCAGTGAGGATCTCATCAGACCTGTTGGCGAACCCTCTGTGTGAGCAGGACACAGCCTTCTTGGAAATGGTGACTGCGCTTGACACAGCCATGAAACGCATGGATGCCTTCAACCAGGAAAAGGTATATAAACACTTGCACACAGTGCAATGGGACACATGGACCCTTTGAACCAGTAGAAGGTATATATACATACGCACATACACCGTACCATGAAACATATGGACGCCTTCCATCAGAGGAAGCTGTATACATACATATAAATATTTAATTGCACTGTGTATATATGTATATAATGACGGGAAAAAGTTTGTAAACCCCTTAGGGTTTTTGCATATTGCAAATCTAAAATATTTTTAGATCTTAATGTGAGTCCTAATAATAGATAAGGATAACCTGATCAAACAAATGACACACACACATTATATTTTTTTTCAACATTTATTTATCCACAAATGATTCAACATTCAATATCCACGTGTGAAAAAGTATGTGAACCTTTAGATTCAGTACCTAGTGGCGCCCCCTTGCGCAGCAATGACTTCAACAGTTTCCTGTAGCTGCTGGTGAGTCTCTCACATCGGTTTTGAGGAATTTTGGCCCATTTCTCCTTGCAGAACTGCTTCAACTCCGTGACATTTGTGGGATTTCTTGCATGGACAGCTCAATTCAGGTCCTGCCACAACATTTAGGTGGGGTTTAGGTCCGGAGTTTGACTAGGACATTCTAAAACGCGGATGTATAATGTGAAGAGTGGTGCTCAAAAAAATCACATGTGGCTCTATAAGCAACTTGCTGATATAATATATAAATGTCCAGATGCTATAAAAATGTCCAGTATATATAATAATTAGTGTTGGCCTGAAAGGGATATATGTCTAGTGGTGTCCACCTGACAACCACAAATTGAGACACACCAATAAACACCCAGTCACATACAGGCAATATATAAAACCATTTTAAAGCTGTTAACAGGATATATAACGGGGCACGGTGGCCCGTTACCTGCCAGCTTCCATGACCATCCGGTAACATCCAAGGCGTGCTGTCTGCGGTATAAGGAGATCCAAAGATATAGTGTGTGACAGAGCACAGCCAAACAGCAGCCAAACTTGGAAAAAATGAAAAAAATCCAAGGCAAACTCCAAATAAGCAGATAATTTATTGCAGGCTCAGCAGTAGTTGGACTAAATGAACGTACCTACGCGTTTCATGCCGGAGCACTTTATCAAGGTGTAAAGGAAACGGGTTTGCATATTACTGATACAATTGTTTTTATATTTGCTTTTTACTTTTTTGTTCTTCATCAATTCTTTTATTATTAAAGTTTGTTTTATTGAAAAGTAATACCACCTGATCCATTCAGCCAATGAGCATGAACGTGGCGTCGGTGCGACTCTCCACGCGGTCGCACGCCGATCACGTCATCCTCGGCTTCGTAATGGAACAGGCTGGTATGTATAAAAATGCAAGAGGTTTGTTTTCCTTTACACCTTGATAAAGTGCTCCGGCATGAAACGCGTAGGTACGTTCATTTAGTCCAACTATTGTTGAGCCTGCAATTAATTGATCTGCTTATTTGGAGTTTGCCTTGGATTTATTTTCATTTTTTCCAAGTTTGGCTGCTGTTTGGCTGTGCTCTGTCACACACTATATCTCTTCATTCTAAAACTTCTGCAGCTATTCTTTGGTAGATCCACTTGGATGTTTAAGATCATTGTCTTGCTGCATGACCCACTTTTGCTTCAGCTCACGGACGGATGACCTGACATTCTCCTCTAGAATCTTCTGATACAATGCATTATTTTTGGTTGTGTCAATGATGGCAAGCCATCCAGTTCCTGAAGGAGCAAAGTAGCCCCAAACCATCACACTTGCACCACCATGCTTGATGGTTGGGATGATGTTCTTCTTGTCGAACGCAGTGTTTAGTCTCTGGCAAACATATAATTTTTCTCAAGGAGGCCAAAAAGTTCTACCTTTTGAGTCGTCTATCCAGAGAAAATTGTCCTGGAAGATCATGTATGTGCTCTTTGGTGAACTTCAGACGAACATCAATGTTCTTTTTAGAGAGCAGTGGTTTCCTCCTGGCTATCCTTCCATGAACAACATTCTTGTTTAGTCTTTTTCTCATAGTTGTCATGAACACTCATATTAGCCAAGACGATAGTAGCCTGCAGATTCTTTAATGTTACTTCTTCGTGGCTTCCTGGATGATTTGCAGGCTTGTTCTTGGTGAGATTTCGGTAGGATGACCGCTCCTGGGTAGAGTGACTGTGGTCTCTCACTTTCTCCATTTGTAGACTGTGTCTGACAGTAGATTGGTGGAGCCCCAAATCCTTAGAAATAGTTTTGTAACCCTTTCCAGACTAATAAGCATCAATAACAGCTTTTCTGAGGTCCTCGGGTTTATTTGGATCGTGGCATGACATGTTTCCACACACGTGTATGGTAAAGAACAAACTTGCAAAGTTTCTGATCTTTGTATAAGGTGGGGCCTCCCAAACTTTCACCTGAAGATCTACCTAATTATTTAAACACCCGATTCTAATTATCTCCTTCAATTTAGCTGATGAAACCAGGGTTTCACTTACTTTTTTCACATACCCTGACTCAATTACTCAATTTTGTCTAATTCATACATCATTTTCTTTCAAAACGCATGGAATTGGTTAATATAAACCCTATTGGATATTTAAGAAAAGACTGGTTTTGATGCAAGAGGGTTATTGTGGAAAAACTATATGGACTTTCCGTAATTACCATTGGGGTTCACAAATATTTTCTTGCGACTATATGTATATATACATATACACAAAAATAGCTGTATTTTCTCCCTCAGGTGAACCAGATTCAGAAGACTGTTATGGACCCTTTGAAACGGTGAGTGTTGCCAGGCTCATACACTGACACTGACTGATGCATGGTATGTGTATGCTGATGTAGCAGGACATACTGTTTCCGGAGCAGTGACTGACAAAGCTAAAAGACGCAGCTCCGGAGACGGTGTCTGCTGCGGTCTTGCTGATGGGGGTCCATGCTTTGGGATCGGACCCCCCACAGTGATTAATCCTCTGGCACCAGAGCAGCTGGGTTGCAAATTACCGGAGAAGGTAAGACCTGCTACATCTGTATACATGCTCATTTGTGGGGGAGGGTTTATGTGCTTTTCTGTGCATCTGTATGGGATCTGTTATAAGTGTTTGCAACGGGTGGATATAGTCTGTGTGTGACGTCTGTGTTTCCCCCAGCCTGTGCTTGTTTGACATTCAGCACAGAAGCCCTATTGTAGTGTACACACACATCCCAACACATGGGCCTGAGGGCTCCTTTCTCATTGATGTCATTTTGTGTCTTTTCTGAATACTTATTATAGTATATTATATACTGATATATGCTTCCCACAGAGGATTGGGGGTCAGAAAGAGGCGTGTGTGCGTGTGCCTGTGTACACCACACGCACACAGACACACACACACACACACACACTGTGTGTGTATGTGTATATATATATATGTATGTATGTGATCTTGAGAAATGTCGATCTACAGTATGTTGTACAAATAAAACAAGTATTTTTGCCACTTTAATCGTTTGTGTATGTATATATATTATGATTATATCTATCGCAGGTTAAGCAGTATGTATAGACTATAGAAAATATTCAGCAATGTGTGTATGTAATATGAGACATGTTTTTGTGTGTGGGTGTATATATTATTCCATCACACGTGTATAATAGCACTGTGTAGGTGTGTGTGTATATAATATATCCTGCCACACAGGTTTGGCAGTGTCTTTCCCTCCCTGAACATGGCGGTGAAGCGCAGGGAGCAGGCTCTGCAGGAATACAAGCGGCTTCAATCCAAGGTGGAGAAGTATGAGGAGAAGGAAAGAACTGGAGCAATAATTGCAAAACTCCACCAGGTCAGAGCATATTACAGGTGTCCCCTCCCTCAGGCTCGTTTCAAGCTGTGTATATGTATGTGTAATGTCACACATGTCCCCTTCCCCAGGCCCGGGATGAGCTGCGTCCGGTCAGGGAGGACTTTGAGGCCAAGAATCACCAGCTGTTGGATGAGATGCCGAAATTCTACAACAGCCGCATAGATTTCTTCAAACCCAGCTTCCAGGCGCTGATAAGAGCCCAGGTGAGACCGTGACCCTTAGCCGGATGTGGGTCCCCCACCCTAACCCTAAACCAGGTCTGGGTCCTGATCAGAGTCTATGTGACACCCTTAACCTGGTCCTCGGCCCATGATTGGTCTACTCCCTATTTCTCCGTGTTGGCCTGTGACTGGCCCCCTCCCTATCTCTCCCTGTGTCGCCCCGTGACTGGCCCCCTCCCTATCTCTCCCTGTGTCGCCCCGTGACTGTCCCCCTCCCTATCTCTCCTTGTGACGCCCCGTGACTGGCCCCCTCCCTATCTCTCCCTGTGTCGCCCCGTGACTGGCCCCCTCCCTATCTCTCCTCGTGTCGCCCTGTGACTGGCCCCCTCCCTATCTCTCCTTGTGTCGCCCCGTGACTGGCCCCCTCCCTATCTCTCCTTGTGTCGCCCCGTGACTGTCCCCCTCCCTATCTCTCCTTGTGTCGCCCCGTGACTGGCCCCCTCCCTATCTCTCCTTGTGTCACCCCGTGACTGGCCCCCTCCCTATCTCTCCCTGTGTCGCCCCGTGACTGGCCCCCTCCCTATCTCTCCTTGTGACGCCCCGTGACTGGCCCCCTCCCTATCTCTCCCTGTGTCGCCCCGTGACTGGCCCCCTCCCTATCTCTCCTCGTGTCGCCCTGTGACTGGCCCCCTCCCTATCTCTCCTTGTGTCGCCCCGTGACTGGCCCCCTCCCTATCTCTCCTTGTGTCGCCCCGTGACTGTCCCCCTCCCTATCTCTCCTTGTGTCACCCCGTGACTGGCCCCCTCCCTATCTCTCCCTGTGTCGCCCCGTGACTGGCCCCCTCCCCATCTCTCCCTGTGTCGCCCCGTGACTGGCTCCCTTCCCATCTCTCCCTGTGTCGCCCCGTGACTGGCTCCCTTCCCATCTCTCCTTGTGTCGCCCCGTGACTGGCTCCCTCCCTATCTCTCCCTGTGTCGCCCCGTGACTGGCCCCCTCCCTATCTCTCCCTGTGTCGCCCCGTGACTGGCCCCCTCCCTATCTCTCCCTGTGTCGCCCGGTGACTGGCTCCCTCCCTATCTCTCCTCGTGTCGCCCCGTGACTGGCTCCCTCCCTATCTCTCCTTGTGTCACCCCGTGACTGGCTCCCTCCCTATCTCTCCTTGTGTCGCCCCGTGATTGGCCCCCTCCCCATCTCTCCTTGTGTCGCCCCGTGACTGGCTCCCTCCCTATCTCTCCTTGTGTCGCCCCGTGACTGGCTCCCTCCCTATCTCTCCTTGTGTCGCCCCGTAACTGGCCCCCTCCCCATCTCTCCTTGTGTCGCCCCGTGACTGGCCCCCTCCCCATCTCTCCTTGTGTCGCCCCGTGACTGTCTCCCTCCCCATCTCTCCTCGTGTCGCCCCGTGACTGGCTCCCTCCCTATCTCTCCTCGTGTCGCCCTCCCCATCTCTCCTCGTGTCGCCCTCCCCATCTCTCCTCGTGTCGCCCCGTGACTGGCTCCCTCCCTATCTCTCCTTGTGTCGCCCCGTGACTGCTCCCTCCCCATCTCTCCTTGTGTCGCCCCGTGACTGGCCCCCTCCCTATCTCTCCCTGTGTCGCCCCGTGACTGGCCCCCTCCCTATCTCTCCTTGTGTCGCCCCGTGACTGGCCCCCTCCCTATCTCTCCCCGTGTCGCCCCGTGACTGGCCCCCTCCCCATCTCTCCTTGTGTCGCCCCGTGACTGGCCCCCTCCCTATCTCTCCTTGTGTCGCCCCGTGACTGACCCCCTCCCTATCTCTCCTTGTGTCGCCCGGTGACTGGCCCCCTCCCTATCTCTCCTTGTGTCGCCCCGTGACTGTCTCCCTCCCTATCTCTCCCTGTGTCGCCCCGTGACTGGCCCCCTCCCTATCTCTCCTTGTGTCGCCCCGTGACTGGCCCCCTCCCTATCTCTCCCTGTGTCGCCCCGTGACTGGCTCCCTCCCCATCTCTCCTTGTGTCGCCCCGTGACTGGCCCCCTCCCTATCTCTCCCTGTGTCGCCCCGTGACTGGACCCCTCCCCATCTCTCCTTGTGTCGCCCCGTGATTGGCCCCCTCCCCATCTCTCCTTGTGTCGCCCCGTGACTGAACCCCTCCCTATCTCTCCTTGTGTCGCCCCGTGACTGGCCCCCTCCCTATCTCTCCCTGTGTCGCCCCGTGACTGGCCCCCTCCCTATCTCTCCTTGTGTCGCCCCGTGACTGGCCCCCTCCCTATCTCTCCCTGTGTCGCCCCGTGACTGTCCCCCTCCCTATCTCTCCTTGTGTCGCCCCGTGACTGACCCCCTCCCTATCTCTCCTTGTGTCGCCCCGTGACTGTCCCCCTCCCTATCTCTCCTCGTGTCGCCCCGTGACTGGCTCCCTCCCTATCTCTCCTCGTGTCGCCCCGTGACTGTCCCCCTCCCTATCTCTCCTTGTGTCGCCCCGTGACTGTCCCCCTCCCTATCTCTCCCTGTGTCGCCCCGTGACTGGCTCCCTCCCTATCTCTCCTTGTGTCGCCCCGTGACTGGCCCCCTCCCTATCTCTCCCTGTGTCGACCCGTGACTGGCCCCCTCCCCATCTCTCCTTGTGTCGCCCCGTGACTGGCCCCCTCCCCATCTCTCCTTGTGTCGCCCCGTGACTGGCCCCCTCCCTATCTCTCCCTGTGTCACCCCGTGACTGTCCCCCTCCCCATCTCTCCTTGTGTCGCCCTGTGACTGGCCCCCTCCCCATCTCTCCCTGTGTCGCCCCGTGACTGGCCCCCTCCCTATCTCTCCTTGTGTCGCCCCGTGACTGACCCCCTCCCTATCTCTCCTTGTGTCGCCCCGTGACTGTCCCCCTCCCTATCTCTCCTCGTGTCGCCCCGTGACTGGCTCCCTCCCTATCTCTCCTCGTGTCGCCCCGTGACTGTCCCCCTCCCTATCTCTCCTTGTGTCGCCCCGTGACTGTCCCCCTCCCTATCTCTCCCTGTGTCGCCCCGTGACTGGCTCCCTCCCTATCTCTCCTCGTGTCGCCCCGTGACTGTCCCCCTCCCCATCTCTCCTTGTGTCGCCCCGTGACTGGCTCCCTCCCTATCTCTCCTCGTGTCGCCCCGTGACTGGCTCCCTCCCTATCTCTCCTCGTGTCGCCCCGTGACTGGCCCCCTCCCTATCTCTCCTCGTGTCGCCCTGTGACTGGCTCCCTCCCTATCTCTCCTCGTGTCGCCCCGTGACTGGCCCCCTCCCTATCTCTCCCTATCTCTCCTTGTCACCCTGTGCTCAGCCCCCTTTCCCATCTCTCCTCGTGTCCCACAGGTAGTGTATTACACGGAGATGTCCCGCGTGTTTGGGGATCTGGCTGAGCAGGTGGACGAAGTACAGCTGACAGATTCTGAGCGAGAGCGGGAGAACGAGGCCAGGCTGGCAGAGCTCCGCGCGCTCTCTATAGTGGCCGACGACTGATCTAGCCGAACGACCTTTGCCTACAATTAAAGCGGTGAAATCGGGGTAATAAGTCATTCAAAAGTTGTGATCTCAACCTGAGTGCTAAGGTAGTGTCACCATCGGGACAACAAGGCACTCAGAAGTTGGTTTACCCTCAGGTCATATCACCATGAGAAAATATCCAGTGTCCTTGCTGGGAGGTGATATTTCATCGATTTTTTTTTTTTTTTTTTTTTTTTTTTTTTTTTTGCCGTGACACCTTTGTGACTGCTCAAGGATATTACCAGAGGGTAACCCCACTCCTGTGGCATCTAGGACAATTAGCTGCTTAGCCGCGACCATTCAGTTGCAGGCGTTTCACTGCATGAACATTTGGCCGCCAAGACAAGTTCAGCGCCGCAGGTACTGTGTCCCCTAACCCGTTACCCTAACCGTAATCACTTACCCTAAAATCCTTAACCCCTAATCCCAACGCTAATTGTTCTACCTCAGGTGCGATCCGGCCGCAGCTAACTGTCCCTCGGCGGCTGAACGGCCGCGGCTAATTGTTCCTTCTGACGTGTGCCTTATTCCCCTGACTTGGGCAGCTCTACACGAAAGCCTGCAGAAGGGGGACTGCAGGAGGAGGCTAGCACGCGTCGTTTGCCTCTGTGGCCGCTCGTCTTTGTAAATATTGAGAGAAGGGAATAGGGAAGAGCAGGAAAAACTGCTCAAATGCTCAACACAGATTCCTGAAGGGAGCTAACTATCTCCTGAAGTGCCGTTGACGCTTGTATATTAGCAAAGTTAATCCCTCCACTTATGTGGTAAGAGGGTATCTCTCACTGATTCCTGAAAGTTAATATGATCGGAGGCCCCTGTCTCCTATGTGATGAGGGCATTTTGCGCACAGCATTCCTATAGGTCAATAGGGTCAGTAGCCCCTCCCCCATGTTATAAGAGGGCATTTAGTGCATGGGTTTTTATAGAGTTATTGGCAACGCCAATCAAAGGCCCCTGTTACGTGAAATAGGAAGGTATGTGTAAACCTTTACAGAATCACAGCCCGGATTGATAATAACATAGGGCGGACTGGCCTTCCCCACCTAATATACTACCTCACCACCCAGGCCCTAGATTAACAGGGAGATAACGCCATACTCCAAATCCGTCCATTAATACTCCAACCGCACGTACCTACAGAGATTTGTACTTGACTCACTAATACACATGCTATTTGCTCACATAACTCTCCATATATCTTATTTTCCCTTTTTCCCTCTCCTGATTTCTGCCTTTATATCTGTCTACTTTTGTTGTCTTCCTACGTTCCTCTCTTCTGCTCTCGCTCTCTATTTTGCTCTGTTCCTTTTCTTTTTCCCCTTATTTTTCACTTTCTGTATTTTTTCCCCCTCTCTCTCTTACTCCAGCCCGAATTTGTTGTGTCTATCTCGCCACCATTTTTCAGCCACATATAAACCTGCGTCTATGTTGTTTTTTATGTAATTAATCTGTATACAGAAATGTCCTTATTTTATTACTAGGGAATCTTTGAGTCTTTGGGGGGGGGAAGGATTGGAACACTATTTTAATAAAACATTTAAATCTGTCCTGTATTATTCTCCCCTTCCGTGTGCTTCCACCCATCACTTAATGGGTTAAATGTGCAGTGTTGCAGGTTCTGGCGCTTCTCTGTGGAACCCTCTCCTCTCCTAGTTCACAGGATTGGGACATGCCGTAGTGTACGTACCGTGTAGCATTTCAGGTGAAGGCCTGATAGCTGAATGCTGTGGAAGTGGTTTAGTATGTGTTTATGAAGTAATAATGCCCCCATGACAGGGCATTACCTGTCCATTAATGCGGTGTTTAGAGAAGTTTATTCCTTTAACCCACCCTGGGCATTAATAGCCAGGATATGAATGCCCTGTCCCAAGGGCAGGGAGAAGGAATGGCTCAGTGAGTAAAGACACTGACTGGCACTGAGAGTTTGAAGCAGGGGAACCTGGTTCAGTTCCCGGTGTCGGCTCCTTGTGACCTTGGGCAAGTCACTTTATCTCCCTGTGCCTCAGGCACCAAAAACATAGATTGCAAGCTCCACGGGGCAGGGACCTGTGCCTGCAAAATGTCTCTAAAGCGGTATGTAAAACTAGTAGCGCTATACAAGAACATGCTTATTATTATATAAGGGGATTATTACTATTATAGGTTACTTTTATTTATTACTAGCTTACATACACGGCGTTGCCCGGGATTTCATTTTCTCATAGGTACTATTTGTTAGAAATATCTTTACGGTTTTCAGAAAGGCTCCATAAGAAAGGGGAAAAGAAGAATGCACTACATGTTTCAATTTATTTATGATTTAAAAAAGTTTTTCTTATAAAGACTACAGAACACAATTTGTTGTTCTTGTTAATAACTGATTCTGAAACGTATAACTGTACGTGAGAACAACATGGAGATTCCTGAGCAGCATGATGGGTGACACGTTGCCGACGGTGGCAAACACCAAGGACCTGAATCAGTAAGCAGTGCTACAATATACTCCATACTGAATCTCTAAGCACTATTTACATTTTCAACAGAGGCTCTAATAACACTTTAGCAGTATTCGTAAGAGAGTAACAGAAATACCTGTTGTACGTCTTTATATAGCAACAATTTTGAAACTTGTGGAATGATACCTGGCTTTACCTTCAATGCGCGCACACAACTGTGACACACAGCACAGTCACACACGGCACACACCTGTCTGCAGTCTCTCAATGCAGATTTCCAAGTTGTGAGCTGCCATTTTTACACTCCCATACCTCACGAGGTGCATAGCATTATGGGAACATATATGTATATATACGCACACACGGCAGACGGGGGGCACAACACACGCACACACCTGGCTGCAGTCTCTTAATGCAGCTTTCCAAGTTGCGAGATCCGCCATTGTTACACTTTTGAGGCGCATAGTATTATGGGAAATGTAGTTCTTTGCCATCGCGTGATGTCATTGGGGGTGGGTAGTTTGCTATCGCGTGATGTCACTGGGGGCGCGGTTAGTGTGTTGCAATGTAACCGCCCAGCTGGTCACAATCCCACAAACCAACAAACAATTTTTGACTTTTATATATAGATAGAAGATAGATTACTTTGTGTATTTTAAAGGCCTTTTTTTTGTTTGTTTTAATGCTTGCTGAGAAATGTTGGTTGAGGATTTTTGTTACGATGTTCTTTCCGTCAATGTTTCATGAAACCATTCCTGTAAATTGAGGAGCAAATAGGATAAAGTAGTCCTTATCTATAATTAGCCTTTTACAATGGCCCAATTATGTACCTGGTGCGGAATGAGCCCTGGTACTCTAGAGGCCCTTATGACGTACCAGGTACATAATAGACGCCTGTTTTCTAAGGGGTAACCGATGAGCAAGATTTAAAACGTAAGGAAAGCCCGATTGTTTCCAGCATCTGGGCGCCAGTCGCTGTCATGTGATCACTCCTGGAGCAATAACATGAGTGGAAGTTCTGGTTTCACTCTGGTGCTGCCAGATCCCCGACACTGTAAAGGTGGCATCAGATGCAGAATAGGCAACGTTAACATGTATTTATTTTCTTATTTTAACATTGGTGGAACATTTTATTAACAAATGGTGGAAGTTGTTTGTCTGGGCAGCTGTGAGGAAAAGGAGAAGCAAGTAGAGGTTTGTATATTAGACTGGAGAGGAAAGAAGGACGTAAAAAAAGGTATGGGGGTGGGGGGGGAGAAAGGGAGAGGACAGAAATACAGAAATGGAGAAGTTAAAAACATGAGGGAAATGAAGAGAAAAATACACCAAAAGAACACAAAAAATAGAGAAAATGAAAGAGAAAATTTGAAGGAAATCATGGAAAGACAAAGTTAAAATATAGAAAAGAGTCAAATTAAAAATTAAAATTGAGAGAGAAAAGGATAAAATTATAAGATAGAAGTGTAAAATATACAGTGTTTTTAATTTCTGTTTCACTTTATTTATTTATTTTTAAAGCAAGCATTTAAATCCTGGGTGATTAATGCCTGAGCAGAATTTCCTTATTTGCTTTTATTATTTTTTAAGCAAGAAAAGGTAATACAAGCAGCCTTCATCACAATACGGAACACTATTTGATCGTGTGCTAGAAGAAAAAAATATATATACATAGCTATCCATTTTTGAACCACTGCTTGATTAAATACTGCCCAATAATCTTCCAGGTGCTGCGGTTGCAAACTGATCGCCATGTCGCTCCAAGCATTTTTCCGATCTCATCCTCCCATCTTCTTTGTCATCTTATTTGTCATCTTAGTCTTTAGATTTGCCTAGGAATCAAGTTCAGTACCAGCACTGATTCTGTCCACATTTCACACCAGTATGTAAGCACAGTCCGAATATAGTCCTATTGTCTGTATGTCTATTGTGATCAAGATAAGAGACCCCCTTTTTTTTTTTTATAATCACACAATCACTCGCACACACACTTTCTCGCTGAATTGCCATTCAAATTTGAAGATAGATTAACACTATGTAAGAAGTACAATGTAGAGAATCAACTGATGTTAACTAAATTGATGTCACTGTATTATGTCAACGAGTACCAGATACACCGCGGGAGGTTCATGTTCATTAAACGAGAAATAGGAGTTTTTCCTTCATTACTCGTAAATGTGTTAAACTGTTCTTAATGGATACACTAAGATTACTAGTAATGTGTTCAAAATGTCCTCATGCTGAAACGCACGCCTGGAAGACGAGAACGCCACTATCTGATTGTATAATCGATAACACGTTGATCCAACAGCTCCAACTCCTGAACGATATGTTGTTTTACGAATTTTTAATTTTTCAGTCCTAGTAACCCTCCTTTATCAGGACACATTTTATGTAAATGTGTTGGACCATAATTGTTGCTGACTCGAGCACTTTATAACGTGCTTCTCTCCTTCCTTAATCACCATTCTGTAACTGCACTTGATGGACACCAGGTCGTCATCAATTCTGAACAAATATTTATTGGAAGTGAAACTTCTGTGCTGGCACCTACAGAGCTTTGATAGGAAAAATCCCTTGTGTTGTAACACAATTCCATGTGGGAAGTGACGTCACGCTACTACTGCGCGCACGCCACACCCGCGCATACGCAGACCTCAAAGCACTTCCCTCAGACTTTCAGCCCGCACTGTGCGGGCGCCCGCACACCTCCAAAGTGCTTCCCCCACTTCCAGCGCACGCAGAGTTTGGAGCCAGCGATGCGGCGGACATGTGCAGTAACAGTGCGGCTGGCACGTCAAGCAGGTGCGACTGGCGCCGCATGCGTGCAGGCCCTCCCAGCACCACGCGCATGTGCAGGACCCCAGAAGTCAGCCGCAAGTTCCATGATCGGAACACCTTCCAAGGCCTGGCCCACACCGAACTCTGCTGCACAGGTGGGCCCCCTCTATAAAGTCACCATGGATAGGAGAATAGGCAGAGTAGGGGGGCTGAGGGTTTTTTAGCTTGGGGTTTGGATCCTGAATGTTCATTTGACATCTTCGATTAGAAGCTTTTGTGGGAAGGAGTCCGTAGTGTTTGCTTCTGTTATCCTCATGTATACCAATCCCTTGTAATGGAAGTTTCTGCTGACGCATTCTACAGCTATGTGTATATTGCTGAAACTGTAGAATGCACAGAGGCAAATATAGGCACACTCAAAAACAATCATATCCTTTATTATTCATCAAAAAAGGGAAGTGAAAACATTTAGAGTAGCAAAATATTTTTTGCAACATAGCACAGTCATGGCTTAGGTATGCATACAATCACTTTGCTCCAAAGTACTATCACAGAGTAGAGCGGATGCATTTGTGGGTTGGGTTGCCAGATGGCTTGTCCAAAAATACTGGACAAAATGGTGAAAGGTGCGACGCGCTCGAGAATGAGGAAGAATGTTATTTATAAATGACCTGACACGTAATTTTTTCTAAATTTCACTCCCAAGTATTCACCTATTTATATTCTGTTTCGTAATAAATCTGGGGAGGAGTCTTGGAAGGGAGAGCCCTTCCGATGATTTTTTTGAGGAAATAGAATATGAAATTGGTGCATGCTTGGAGTGAAATTTAGAACATATGACGTAATGGTCAGATAATGTATAAATAACTGACCTGCAGTCATACTGTACATGGCGAGCAATACTGATCTTACTGCTCCTCCCACAAATTCCAAGATTGTTGCAACCTCCTCATCCTCTCTCTCCCCTTATCCTCTCACGCCCCCTTCA
>NW_027455451.1:0-36818 GCF_040206685.1 Ascaphus truei
GAACTTGGCTTTTACAACTTGCATAGGAAATAACACGGTAGACTTCTTAGACCTTACTATTTACATAGAAGACACCAAACTAAAGACTAAAACTTTCTTCAAAAAAGTGGACTGTAACAACTACCTACTTAACACTAGCTGCCACCACAAAAAATGGTTAAAGAACATACCCCCAGGACAGTTTCGTCGAATTAGGAGAAACTGTAGCGATGACCATATTTATAGGGAACAATCCAATATTCTTAAGAAGCGTTTCATTGCTAAAAACTATGATAACGATAAGATGGATATAGCAATAAGAGAAAAGTAGGGGAGCTCGAACGTAGTGAAATCCTTAAAACTAATCCACCTAAGCCCAAAGAAGAGTTCAGCATCGCTTTCTTAACACAGTTTAGTCAGGATGCAGGAAGCATACAACAGATCCTGAATAAACACTGGCATCTCCTACAGGGAGACCCCACCCTGAAAGAGTACCTCCCAGAAAAACCGAAAGTCATCTATAAAAGGGCAGATAACATCAAAAGAAAGTTAGCACCAAGCCTCTTTAGAATGGAGAATAGAACAACAGGCCAGGACTCAAACTGGCTACAAACAGCCAAAGGTTTCCATAGATGTAATACATGCAAAGCATGCAAACAGGGAAGTAAGGAAAAAATTCAGTTCAGCTCTAATACAACAGGAGAACAGTTCAAAACCGGCAGCTTCATTAATTGCAAATCAGAATTCGTAGTCTACCTTTTAAACTGCCCCTGTGGACTCTAATATGTAGGGCGCACCAGTCGACCCCTGCGGGTGCGTATTTTGGAACACCTAGGGAATATCAGACGGAAACTAATGACACATAGTGTCTCTAAGCATTTCGCACTACATCACCAAGGAGATCCGTCGGGCCTTGAATTTAGGGGCATTGAAGTAGTCCCCCCACATTGGAGGGGAGGCGACAGACTGACATCTCTATCAAGAAAAGAAACGTTTTGGATCTACAAATTGAAAAGCCTGGTACCCACAGGCCTCAATGTAGAGATAGACATTGCAGCCTTTCTCTGAACACCCATCAATCTGCTCCAAATCCCCCATTTTTAAACAATTTTTAAACAACTTTTATTTTTTAATATTTTATAAACATCTACTATTCTATAACATCTACTATTTTATTTTATTAAATTTCATTTACATCTACCTCTTTGTTTTAACACACACTGATCCACTTCCTCTCCAATCTCCAATAGGGCGCACGTCCCAAATATGAATCTACCTCGAACCAACCCTTGAGGACCAGAAATGATGCATACCATCGCGACAACCTCTGCAACATGAATTGAAGTTAGAAAGGAGTTATGAAGAATCTGGACTATACGTTTTGAACATTTTCACCACATGAGAGCTCCGCGTCGAAATCACCTATACAAGTATTTTTCTAATATCAAATGTCTGTGTAAACCCATGCTCATGCATATTTGATATACTCTCGTCATCCGCTGGAATATACTTTTGCAATATATTTTAAACAATGACTCTACACTTAACTGAATACCGCACTATCCACAGTGTGGTAGAGATAATATTAGGGTTTTGAAGTAGCAATTTCGATATGCGGCCACTTGGTGGCAGCATTGTATTACAAATGAAATATCTTTTAACTAACACGGAGATATTGAGTGGTACATTTTAGATAGCTGAATGAGGAAACCAAGATTTTGGGTGCCTAGGTTGTTCTACCCTTATGTCAGATGTAGTGGCTATAAACAGTAAGGTTTTTTAACCATCTTGATAATAATAATATTATATTTTTTCCGTCAAATATGTAATTCGTTATAACTTTTGTCACATAAATATATTTTTTGCTGTAATACACTCTGGCACATTTTTAAGTTACTTTAAAGGGATGTGTGCCACACTACCAAGATTGCTTAACTTTTACCATTAGGTTATGACAGTGTTGAGGTAATTTTCACATCCAGCCACATGGTGGCACTATTGTATTACATATGTAAAGATTTTAACCAACAGAGAATGGTTTTAAAAATACTGCACACGGAGGAACTAAAAGATTCCAAATCACACAAATACCCCAATCAAATTCCAATTTCCACCGTTTTTTATTAAACTTAAAATGCTTCTAAGGACAAATACAATGATCATCTCTAAGTATTTTTTAAAATGTAGTTTTTATAATGTATTGATTTATTTTAATATATGCTTATCTAATTTTAATATATGCTTATCTAACCCATTATTTATATTTACAGGCACATCTCACTATCCCTGACATTAGGGGCTACCAAAGGTAGCTCCTATAAAGAGATATAACCGTCTAAATTTAAACCATGCCCTTAATCCAGGTGTTTCTCCAATTAAACTAATGGGGGCACCTATAAATGCAGCACACAATGAGCATCCGGCAGGAACCTGACGAAGCTTATTGCGAAACGCGTAGTTCCCTGCCGGAGCTCATTGACAGAGGGACCCAGCACACTGCAGGACATCCGGTTCAGATCCCCCTTTCCGGTTCCGCTGCCGGACGCGCCAGTTGGAGCAAAAAACGGAGGAGGAGATCGTGCAGGAGTGCTCGGAGCGGATGATGCTGGGCAAGTGATTTTGTATATTCGTTTAGTGTGAGAGTCCTTTTTTGTGTTTGCTTCAGTACATCACATACTGTTTAGTTCATTGTGTTATCGTGTCATATATTGTTTTATACCTTTTAAGCACCACAACATGTATGCATAGTGTATGCACATGTCTTCACTGTTAACCCATTAAAGACCTTTTAATTCATTTTGACTTTTGGTTTGCACATTGCTTTTTGGTCATTTGGGATACGGGGAGAGGAGACACTCACACACCACACCCATCGGGGGACAACTCTGCTGAAACAACAGGACACCATCCATACAGGACATTACCCTCTGAGGGCAAGGACTCACATCAGGCCGTGTGAGTTTAATGTATATCTGAGACTCCAGTATATGAGTCTGTATTTACCCACACCAGTCAGCGTTGAGGGAGAGACACCACACAAGCCCGTGTGAGTCACTGGATCCATATATTCTATGTATTCTGTGATTAGTTAGTGGGAACCCACCATCCATCCCACCACCGTCCACTCCTACCCCACCCCCCTACTCCCCCTTCCCACTCCCCCCCTCCCCTTTTTTTTCCCCCAATCCCCCAATGTGGACATGATACACTAATATCGTGTTTTATTCTTTTATTCTTGTCTTAATACTGCATCCGGATTCACTATATCCGTGAGGTCCACGAGGTTCGCGCTGACCATCTTCACACCACTACTGCCACGCTGAGAAGGACACGGGATTCCCTTCTCCAAGGTCAAGCAGCAACCACAAAATCAACTAAAAGGGCCAGTATATGTTTTTCTACACACCCTTTTGCACCACAAACACCAAAATCATATTTTATATTTTATCATTTTTTAACAGAGTAAGGCGTTACAACAACTTTTTAAGCCACAAAATTTAGGGAGCGCCCCAGTCCAAATAACCTCCGTGACGGGGTGACTGACTGGGGTGACACACACACACACACTCTCTCCCATGCATGCATGCACACACATACACACACTCTCCCATGCATGCATGCACACACATACACACACTCTCCCATGCATGCGCACACACACACACACACACACACACACACACACACACACACACACACACACACACACACAACAGGGGGTAGAAGAGGAAAGGCCGCACGACCGAGCACCACCACTGACCCGCTCGCTCCCCCCCCCCCCCGCGACCATCTCCCGCCCTGCGCGGACAGCCACGGGACAGCGGAGAAGCGGAGACAAAGTAGGTAAGGGGGGAAAACCCCCGCTACCATCTCCAGCCCCGCGCGGGGATCAGGCGAAGCGGCGCGGGAAGCCGGGGTAAGCGGGGAACACCCCCACTACCATCACCCGCCCCCCAAGGGTATCGCGGGAAGCCGGGGTAAGTGGGGAAGCCCCCCACTACCATCACCCGCCCCCCAAGGGTATCGCGGGGAACATCCCCACTACCATCACCAGCCCCGCGCGGGTATCGCGGGAAGCCGGGGAACACCCACTACCATCACCCAGGGATCGGGGGAGGCCGGGGGGGGGGGGGGAGAAGGGGGGGGACACCTCTGCCCCGCGCGGGAAGCTGGGGTAAGCGGGGGCCGGGGAGAGAAGGGGGAACACCCACGCTACCATATCCAGCCACGCGCTGGTATCGGGGGTTGGGGGGAGAAAGGGGGAACTGCAGGAGGCAGGGAAGGAGCAGAGGGGATGGAGGATTGGAGAGTACTTACGCTCGTACTCTCCAACAGATCTCCGGCCAGAAAAAATGGCCATACGTTGGGGGCCGGCTCATATAGAGCCTGGCCGCGCGCCCACAAAGCCTGGGAGCGCGCGCCAATCAGCAGTCAGGTAGGGGGAGTTTTTTTTTTTTTTTTTGTTTCAGGCAGCTAGAGCGGGAAAATTTCAGCGCGAGCAGGGAAATTTAAAAAAATAAACACGTGTGCTGCTTGGGCCAATATTTACTCGCCCAGGGGTTAAATCCACCCGCCCCGGGCGTGTAAATGTATAGGATTGTCGAACACTGTATATATATATATATATATGTGTGTGTGTGTGTGCGTGTGCGTGTGTGTGTGCTTGTGTGTGTGTGTATGTGTGTGTGCGTTTGTGTGTGTGTATGAGCAGAGCAGTGACGTCACCAGCTCCCCAAGCAGGAGCGCCGGGTGTCCTGGCTATTTCGCAAGCTCACGCGGGGAGTGCTGCGGGCAAGTTGAGCGCGCTTCAAAGTCTCTTTTTTTTCCACTCTTTCGCCAGCACACATAGTTTTTATTCTTGACAGTATTAGATTTTCACTTACGCACAATTATTTTTTCTTTGACCAGCAGTATTATCTCCAAACACGTGGGACAGCTATGGGGACATCCTTTGCCCCCTCCTACGCCAACTTGTTCATGGGTTGGTGGGAGATGTCCCACGTGTTTGGAGATTCCAATCCCTTCAGGCGTCATGTGGTGTTTTACAAACGCTACATTGACGACCTGATTTTGATCTGGAGTGGTGGGGAGGAAGACCTTTTGAGGTTCTTTGAATACCTGGCAGACAATACTCTCAACTTGAAATTTACTCACACATATAATAAAAACCACATTTACTTTCTAGATTTAAATTTATATGTGGATATGGAGTATAATATTCAATCAGACATCTATAGAAAGGAGAATGCCAGGAACTCATTACTTCATTATAACAGTTGTCACGCACGCCCTCTGGTTAAGGGCATTCCAAAGGGGCAGTTCCTGCGATTACGCCGTAACTGCTCCACATTGGAGGCCTTTATCCACAGGGCGAAAGAGATGAGGAGGAGGTTCCTGTCGAGGGGATACGATGGTGCAGACCTTGATCAGGCATATCAGCATGCACTGAATATGGATAGGAATACCCTCACCAACATAGCAGCCAACAGTACCCAGATAGATACACAGGCCGAGAACACAGAAGCGCCATTCTTTATTACAAACTATAGCGAACAAGCAAACTCAATTAAAACCATCATACGCAAACATTGGGCCACACTTTCACTAGACCCTTTACTAAATAAAATGGCATGTGTGGGACCCAAAATAGTGTTCCGTAGAGCAGCTACGCTAGGGAATCTTCTGTCACCCAGTTTGCTGAAAACTACTAATACTAACCAGAATAAACTGTCTTTCTTTCCAAAATTGATTGGATCATTTAAATGTGGGCACTGTAAGATTTGTCCCAAAATGAAGAAAGTTAAACATTTCACTGATAAACTTGAAACACGGAAATATCAGATAAAAACCTTTATGTCATGTCAGACCAATTATGTCATATACTTGTTACAATGCGGATGTAAAAAACAGTATGTGGGGCTTACCAGTAGAGCCTTAAAAATTCGCATTCTAGAACACTTAAGGCTCATCAAGAATTCAGACATGACACATCCGGTCCCAATCCACTTTAACAACTGTCCATTGGGTTCTGTGGACAATTTCAGTTGTTGCGCTATAGAACATGTAGTCCTCCCCCCTCGGGGAGGGGATAGAATCAAGCTCCCACACCAAAGGGAGGCGCACTGGATCCACACATTAAACACATTACAACCCAGTGGACTTAATGTGGATTGGGATCTACGATGTTTTCTTTAAGAGATATATAAGAGTGTTATACGTGGAATGCAGATATGTACATATTATGGTCTTCTTTAGAACAGAACGTCTATTGTGTATTTCTGATTTATTCTCTGCACTGTCCCTCCCTTAGCCTTTCCCCCTCCCCTCCCCCCTCCCCCCTCTCTTTCCCTCCCTCACACTTCTCATCCCCCCCCCCCCTTCCATACCTCCCCCCCCTCCTCTTTTCCCCCCCTTCTCTCCCCCCCCCCCCTTTTACCCTTGTTTCTCTCCCTTTCCCACCTACCTTCCCTTGATTCACTGGTCTATAAGTCACAAATATGTCTAAATAAAGCATTAGGAAGCCCCTATATGTATGACTGACTAATCGGTATATAACTTGGGTTATTGTGAATCTAGTGTTGAGTATATTCCACTTGCAGTGTTTGCAACAGCTTTTTATGTTTATTCATATACCTGGAATGTGCTGCCAAATAGTCTTATCATTTTGCTACTGTGTATGTCTGAATATATAATTTAGATGCTCTCTGTGCATATAATATGTTTATAGTGAGCTGCACAGACATTAAATACTTTAAATAGCATGATATTAGCTAACAGGCATATAGCACTGAAGGGGTTAAAGTTTTAATGCCGCTTTCGCGGGCTTTTAGGTATTTAAGAGGCTGTCACCACTTCTCCCCACTCCAAGACGAAGCCCTCTGCGTAAGGGTGAAACGCGTTGAGGGGGAGATGCTGGTGTAGCCCTGGTGTGTGTCAAATAAAGTTATGTTGAACTAGTCATCCGGGAGCCTTTCATTGGACATGCGCAGTTGCGCCGCACTTCTATCCATTTTCTTTTTTTTAAAGCCTGGGTGAAAACTAAACTCGGCAAGCACAGCGCGGTCAGCACGCTCAGCGCTAGCGTGGCCGCAGCCTAAGTGATGAGTAAAATACTTTCCCGCAGCTCCTGCGCTGACTCGCTTGCTACATACAGTTGCTTGCTTGCTGGATAGCGCAGTTGTGGGGATAATAATGCCGCGGCCGTGGGTTTGATCCCCACACCGGCCATTCTGCAGCTTTCTTTGCATTTGTTCTGTGTTTTATAAAAGATTATGAGGATGTAAAAGTTTAAATTGATAAACATACCATGAATCGCTCCCTAGGGTCGTCTCAATCAGCGCTGCTCCCTTCCCCCGTTACCACATGAGAACGCTGGGAAATTAAGGGATTTATAGCAGTATAGTGAAATATTAGGAACATTTTGTATGGAGCAGAATAATTAGCACAGGGAAAATAACAAGAAAATAAAGTCCATCATAAGCACAATTATTCACATATTTAATCTACATTCTTAGGCCGCGCTTATAGTACTGGCGACGTCGGCCGAAAACAGAAGCATTGCTGCCGCGTGCACTTATAGTGACATTGTCACGTGAACAAATCAAATTGCCGGAATCCCGCACTGCCACCGCCCGGCGAAACATATCTTTCGCCGGTGGCGACGGCGTCGTCACCCGTCGTGTCGCCATCGACGGCACTATAGGCACAGCCTTAATCATTTTTTCTCTCCCTTACTGAGCCTCTCTCTCCCCATCACTGTGCCTCTCCCGCTCCCCCCTCCTGTCCACTGTCCGTCCCCCCCTCCTCTCCCCCCCCCCCTCATAGCTGGAAATTTAGCTCACGTGCAACGCCGGGTCTACACACACACACACACACACACACACACACACACACACACACACACACACACACACACACACACACACACACACACACACACACACACACACACACACACACACACGACATTGTTTATTCAGTTCTTATCCCTTAACCAGCTTCTTCACTAGTAGTTTGGTTCCAGTTCTTATATTTCTCATTATGGGCTTTTAAATGTCTGTTACATTGTATATATATATACATGTGCGCTAGCGTCCTTTGTTGCCATGGTAACAAGCATGATACACATGTGGTCCCGTGGCAACGACGCTCGTTATGAGGGGCAGACCTTGCCGTGACACGTGATGTCACAACCCGGAAGCACCGGCAACCAGATACGCGTGGTCTTACCGGCTAATTTGAGACCTCCACACAACTGGAACGGGGTCTGCTTAATAGCGTTTTGGCGCCAAGTGGGTGGGGGCGAATGTCAGTGTTACATAAATGTCTGTCTGTTATATTTGTGTAACACTGAGGGGCGATGAGACGGAAGGGCTGCCGCCCGGAAACGTTATTTGTTCCTTTCTGTCTGTAAATATACACTACGGCACGTAATATAGTGGGCGCGCTTGCTCCAGCGTGCGCGCGTGGCACTTATATATGGCTGTGGTTAGCCAGCCGTTCTATACTAGGGACGCACTAAGTGATGAGTAAAACACTTTCCCGCAGCTCCTGCGCTGACTCGCTTGCTACATACAGTTGCTTGCTTGCTGGATAGCGCAGTTGTGGGGATAATAATGCCGCGGCCGTGGGTTTGATCCCCACACCGGCCATTCTGCAGCTTTCTTTGCATTTGTTCTGTGTTTTATAAAAGGTTACGAGGATGTAAAAGTTTAAATTGATAAACATACCATGAATCGCTCCCTAGAGTCGTCTCAATCAGCGCTGCTCCCTTCCCCCGTTACCACACGAGAACGCTGGGAAATTAAGGGATTTATCTCAGTATAGTGAAATATTAGGAACATTTTGTATGGAGCAGAATAATTAGCACAGGGAAAATAACAGGAAAATAAAGCCCATCATAAGCACAATTTTTCAAATATTTAATCTACATTCTTAGGCCACGCATATAGTACTGGCGACGTCGCCCGAAAACAGAAGCATTGCCGCCGCGTGCACTTATAGTGCCCGCTACGGCGACAAAGCGACATCGCCGTTGCGGAAACTGGTAGCCGGCAAAATTAGATTTTTCAAGGGCCGTCACGTCACTTGAACAAATCAAATTGCCGGAATCCCGCACTGCCACCGCCCGGCGAAACATATCTTTCGCCGGTGGCGACGGCGTCGTCACCCGTCGTGTCGCCATCGACGGCACTATAGGCACAGCCTTAATCATTTTTTCTCTCCCTTACTGAGCCTCTCTCTCCCCCTCACTGAGCCTCTCTCTCCCCATCACTATGCCTCTCTCCCCCTCACTGAGCCTCTCTCTCCCCATCACTGTGCCTCTCCCGCTCCCCCCTCCTGTCCACTGTCCGTCCCCCCCTCCTCTCCACTGCCCCCCCCCCCTCATAGCTGGAAATTTAGCTCACGTGCAACGCCGGGTCCACACACACACACACACACACACACACACACACACACACACACACACACACACACACACACACACACACACACACACACACACACACACACACACACACACACACACACACACACACACACACACACACACACACACACACACACACACACACGACATTATTTATTCAGTTCTTATCCCTTAACCAGCTTCTTCACTAGTAGTTTGGTTCCAGTTCTTATATTTCTCATTATGGGCTTTTAAATGTTTGTTACATTGTATATATAAATGTGCGCTAGCGTCCTTTGTTGCCATGGTAACAAGCATGATACACCTGTGGTCCCGTGGCAACGACGCTCGTTATGAGGGGCAGACCTTGCCGTGACACGTGATGTCACAACCCGGAAGCACCGGCAACCAGACACGCGTGGTCTTACCGGCTAATTTGAGACCTCCACACACCTGGAACGGGGTCTGCTTAATGGCGTTTTGGCGCCAAGTGGGTGGGGGCGAATGTCAGTGTTACATAAATGTCTGTCTGTTATATTTGTGTAACACTGAGGGGCGATCAGACGGAAGGGCTGCCGCCCGGAAACGTTATTTGTTCCTTTCTGTCTGTAAATATACACTACGGCACGTAATATAGTGGGCGCGCTTGCTCTGGCGTGCGCGCGTGGCACTTATATATGGCTGTGGTTAGCCAGCCGTTCTATACTAGGTAAAACACTTTCCCGCAGCTCCTGCGCTGACTCGCTTGCTACATACAGTTGCTTGCTGGATAGCGCAGTTGTGGGGATAATAATGCCGCGGCCGTGGGTTTGATCCCCACACCGGCCATTCTGCAGCTTTCTTTGCATTTGTTCTGTGTTTTATAAAAGGTTACGAGGATGTAAAAGTTTAAATTGATAAACATACCATGAATCGCTCCCTAGAGTCGTCTCAATCAGCGCTGCTTCCTTCCCCCGTTACCACACGAGAACGCTGGGAAATTAAGGGATTTATCTCAGTATAGTGAAATATTAGGAACATTTTGTATGGAGTAGAATAATTAGCACAGGGAAAATAACAGGAAAATAAAGCCCATCATAAGCACAATTTTTCAAATATTTAATCTACATTCTTAGGCCGCGCATATAGTACTGGCGACGTCGCCCGAAAACAGAAGCATTGCCGCCACGTGCACTTATAGTGCCCGCTACGGCGACAAAGCGACGTCGCCGTTGCGGAAACTGGTAGCCAGCAAAATTAGATTTTTCAAGGGCCGTCACGTCACTTGAACAAATCAAATTGCCGGAATCCCGCACTGCCGCCGCCCGGCGAAACATAACTTTTGCCGGTGGCGACGGCGTCGTCACCCGTCGTGTCGCCATCGACGGCACTATAGGAACAGCCTTAATCATTTCTTCTCTCCCTTACTGTGCCTCTCTCCCCCTCACTGTGCCTCTCTCTCCCCATCACTGTGCCTCTCTCTCCCCATCACTGTGCCTCTCTCTCCCCATCACTGTGCCTCTCTCTCCCCATCACTGTGCCTCTCTCTCCCCATCACTGTGCCTCTCCCGCTCGCCTCACTGTGCCTCTCCCCCTCCCCTCACTGTGCCTCCCCCCGTCCCCTCACTGTGCCTCTCCCATCCCTCTCCCCCTCCCCTCACTGTGCCTCTTTTTCCCCCTCCCCTCACTGCGCACCTCTTCCCCCTCCCCTCACTGCGCCTCTCTCCCCCTCCCCTCACTGCCTCTATACCCCCTTCCCCCACTCCCCTCACTGTGCCTCTCCCCCTCCCCTTGCTGCGCCTCTCTCCTCCTCCCCTCACTGTGCCTCTCTCCTCCCTCCCCTCACTGTGCCTCTCACCCCTTCCCCTGACTGTGCCTCTATCCCCCCCTCACTGTGCCTCTATCCCCCCCTCACTGTGCCTCTATCCCCCCCTCACTGTGCCTCTATCCCCCCCTCACTGTGCCTCTATCCCCCCCTCACTGTGCCTCTCTCCTCCCTTCCCTCACTGTGCCTCTCTCCTCCCTCCCCTCACCCCCTCCCCTCACTGTGCCTCTCACCCCCCCTCCCCTCACTGTGCCTCTCCCCCCCTCACTGTGCCTCTCCCCCCTCCCCTCACTGTGCCTTTCCTCCTTCCCTCACTGTGCCTCTCTCCTCCTTCCCTCAATGTGCCTCTCTCCTCCCCTCCCCTCACTGTGCCTCTCTCCTCCCTTCCCTCACTGAGCCTCTCTCCTCCCTTCCCTCACTGAGCCTCTCTCTCTCCTCCATCCCTCACTGTGCCTCTCCCCCTTTCCTCACTCTCCCCTCCTTTCACTGTGCCTCTCTCCCCCTCACTGTGCCTCTCTCCCCTCTCCCCTCACTGTGCCTCGCTCCCCTCTCCCTGTGCCTCTCCCCTCCCCGTGCTTCTCTCCCTCCCCTCACTGTGCCTCTTTCCCCTCCCCTCCCCTCACTGTGCCTCTCTCCCCCTCCTCATTGTGCATTCCTCCCCCCTCCCCTCACTGTGCCTCTCTCTCCCCATTCCCTCACTGTGCCTCTCCCCCCTTTCCTCACTCTCCCCCTCCCCTCACTGTGCCTCTCTCCCTCCCCTCACTGTGCCTCTCTCCCCTCACTGTGCCTCTCCCCCTCCCCTCACTGTGCCTCTCTCCCTCCCCTCACTGTGCCTCTCTCCCCCTCACTGTGCCTCTCTCCCTCCCCTCACTGTGCCTCTCTCCCCTCACTGTGCCTCTCCCCCTCCCCTCACTGTGCCTCTCCCCCTCCCCTCACTGTGCCTCTCTCCCCTTCCCCTCACTGTGCCTCTCCCCCTCCCCTCACTGTGCCTCTCCCCCCTCCCCTCACTGTACCTCTCCCCTCACTGTGCCTCTCCCCCCCTCCCCTCACTGTGCTTCTCTCCCTTCTCCTCACTGTGCCTCTCTCCGCCCCTCCCCTCACTGTGCCTCTCTCCCCACCTCACTGTGCCTCTCTCCCCCCTCCCCTCACTGTGCCTCTCCCCTCCTCCCCTCACTGTGCCTCTGTCCCCCCGTCCCCTCACTGTGCCTCGCTCCCCCCTCCCCTCACTGTGCCTCTCTCCCCCACTCCCCTCACTGTGCCTCTCTCCCCCCTCCCCTCACTGTGCCTCTCTCCCCCCTTCCCTCACTGTGCCTCTCCCACCTCCCCTCACTGTGCCTCTCTCCCCTCCTTCCCCACACTGTGCCTCTCCCCCACTCCCCTCACTGTGCCTCTCTCCCCTCCCCTCACTGTGCCCCGCTCCCCTCACTTTGCCTCTCTCCCCCCCTCACTGTGCCTCTCTCCCCCCTCCCCTCACTGTGCCTCTCTCCCCCCCTCACTGTGCCTCCTCCCCCCTCCCCTCACTGCGCCTCTCTCCCCTCCCCTCACTGTGCCCCGCTCCCCTCACTTTGCCTCTCTCCCCCCCTCACTGTGCCTCTCTCCCCCCTCCCCTCACTGTGCCTCTCTCCCCCCTCACTGTGCCTCCTCCCCCCTCCCCTCACTGTGCCTCTCTCCCCTCTCCCCTCACTGTGCCTCTCTCCCCCACTCCCCTCACTGTGCCTCTCTCCCCCACTCCCCTCACTGTGCCTCTCTCCCCTCCCCTCACTGTGCCTCTCTCCCCCACTCCCCTCACTGTGCCTCTCTCCCCTCCCCTCACTGTGCCTCTCTCCCCCACTCCCCTCACTGTGCCTCTCTCCCCCACTCCCCTCACTGTGCCTCTCTCCCCCCTCCCCTCACTGTGTCTCCCCCCCCCCCTCACTGTGCCTCTCTCCCCTCACTGTGCCTCTCCCCCTCCCCTCACTGTGCCTCCCCCCCCCCCTCACTGTGCCTCTCTCCCCTCACTGTGCCTCTCCCCCTCCCCTCCCCTCACTGTGCCTCTCTCCCCTTCCCCTCACTGTGCCTCTCCCTTCCCCTCACTGTGCCTCTCCCCCCTCCCCTCACTGTGCCTCTCCCCCTCCCCTCACTGTGCCTCTCCCCCCCTCCCCTCACTGTGCCTCTCTCCCCTCCCCTCACTGTGCCTCTCCCCCCTCACTGTGCCTCTCCCCCTCCCCTCACTGTGCTTCTCTCCCTTCTCCTCACTGTGCCTCTCTCCCCTCACTGTGCCTCTCTCCGGCCCTCCCCTCACTGTGCCCCTCTCCCCCCTCCCCTCACTGTGCTTCTCTCCCTTCTCCTCACTGTGCCTCTCTCCGCCCCTCCTCTCACTGTGCCTCTCTCCCCCCCTCCCTTCACTGTGCCTCTCTCCCCTCCTCCCCTCACTGTGCCTCTGTCCCCATCCCCTCACTGTGCCTCGCTCCCCCCTCCCCTCACTGTGCCTCTCTCCCCCACTCCCCTCACTGTGCCTCTCTCCCCCCTCCCCTCACTGTGCCTCTCTCCCCCCTCCCCTCACTGTGCCTCTCTCCCCTCCTTCCCCTCACTGTGCCTCTCTCCCCCACTCCCCTCACTGTGCCTCTCTCCCCTCCCCTCACTGTGCCCCGCTCCCCTCACTTTGCCTCTCTCCCCCCTCCCCTCACTGTGCCTCTCTCCCCCCCCTCACTGTGCCTCCTCCCCCCTCCCCTCACTGTGCCTCTCTCCCCTCTCCCCTCACTGTGCCTCTCTCCCCCACTCCCCTCACTGTGCCTCTCTCCCCTCCCCTCACTGTGCCTCTCTCCCCCACTCCCCTCACTGTGCCTCTCTCCACTCCCCTCACTGTGCCTCTCTCCCCCACTCCCCTCACTGTGCCTCTCTCCCCCCTCCCCTCACTGTGTCTCTCCCCCCCCCTCACTGTGCCTCTCACCCCTCACTGTGCCTCTCCCCCTCCCCTACCCCTCACTGTGCCTCTCTCCCCTTCCCCTCACTGTGCCTCTCTCCCCGTCCCCTCACTGTGCCTCTCTCACCTTCCCCTCACTGTGCCTCTCCCCCCTTCCCCTCACTGTGCCTCTCCCCCCTCCCCTCACTGTGCCTCTCCCCCCTCCCCTCACTGTGCCTCTCCCCCCTCCCCTCACTGTGCATCTCCCCCCTCCCCTCACTGTGTCTCTCTCCCCTCCCCTCACTGTGCCTCTCCCCCTCCCCTCACTGTGCTTCTCTCCCTTCTCCTCACTGTGCCTCTCTCCCCTCTCCCCTCACTGTGCCTCTCTCCGGCCCTCCCCTCACTGTGCCTCTCTCCCCCCTCCCCTCACTGTGCTTCTCTCCCTTCTCCTCACTGTGCCTCTCTCCGCCCCTCCTCTCACTGTGCCTCTCTCCCCCCCTCCCTTCACTGTGCCTCTCTCCCCTCCTCCCCTCACTGTGCCTCTGTCCCCATCCCCTCACTGTGCCTCTGTCCCTCCGTCCCCTCACTGTGCCTCGCTCCCCCCTCCCCTCACTGTGCCTCTCTCCCCCACTCCCCTCACTGTGCCTCTCTCCCCCCTCCCCTCACTGTGCCTCTCTCCCCCTTCCCTCACTGTGCCTCTCCCCCCTCCCCTCACTGTGCCTCTCTCCCCTCCTTCCCCACACTGTGCCTCTCCCCCACTCCCCTCACTGTGCCTCTCTCCCCTCCCCTCACTGTGCCCCGCTCCCCTCACTTTGCCTCTCTCCCCCCCTCACTCTGCCTCTCTCCCCCCCCTCACTGTGCCTCTCTCCCCCCTCCCCTCACTGTGCCTCTCCCCCCCTCACTGTGCCTCCTCCCCCCTCCCCTCACTGTGCCTCCTCCCCCTCCCCTCACTGTGCCTCTCTCCCCTCTCCCCTCACTGTGCCTCTCTCCCCTCCCCTCACTGTGCCCCGCTCCCCTCACTTTGCCTCTCTCCCCCCCTCACTGTGCCTCTCTCCCCCCTCCCCTCACTGTGCCTCACTCCCCCTTCACTGTGCCTCCTCCCCCCTCACTGTGCCTCCTCCCCCCTCCCCTCACTGTGCCTCTCTCCCCTTCCCCTCACTGTGCATCTCCCTCCTCCCCTCACTGTGCCTCTCCCCCCTCCCTTCACTGTGCCTCTCTCCCCTCACTGTGCCTCTCTCCCCTCACTGTGCCTCTCTCCCCTCACTGTGCCTCTCCCCCCTCCCCTCACTGTGCTTCTCTACCTTCTCCTCACTGTGCCTCTCCAACCTCCCTCACTGTGCCTCTCTCCGCCCCTCCCCTCACTGTGCCTCTCTCCCCCCTCACTGTGCCTCTCTCCCCCCGTCCCCTCACTGTGCCTCTCTCCCCTCCTCCCCTCACTGTGCCTCTGTCCCACCCTCCCCTCACTGTGCCTCGCTCCCCCCTCCCCTCACTGTGCCTCTCTCCCCCACTCCCCTCACTGTGCCTCTCTCCCCCTCCCCTCACTGTGCCTCTTTTTCCCCCTCCCCTCACTGCGCACCTCTTCCCCTCCCCCCACTGCGCCTCTCTCCCCCTCCTCCCACTGCGCCTCTCTCCCCCTCCCCTCACTGCCTCTATACCCCCTTCCCCCAGTCCCCTCACTGTGCCTCTCCCCCCTCCCCTCGCTGCGCCTCTCTCCCCCCTCTCCTCACTGTGCCTCTATCTCCCCCCTCACTGTGCCTCTCTCCCCCCTCCCCTCACTGTGCCTCACCCCCTCCCCTCACTGTGCCTCTCCCTGTCCCCTCACTGTGCTTCTCCCCCCCTCACTGTGCCTCTCTCCTCCCTCCCCTCACTGTGCCTCTCCTCCTTCCCTCACTGTGCCTCTCTCTCCTCCTTCCCTCAATGTGCCTCTCTCCCCCCCTCCCCTCACTGTGCCTCTCTCCTCCCTTCCCTCAATCTTCCCTCCTTTCACTGTGCTTCTCCCCCCCTCACTGTGCCTCTCTCCTCCCTCGCCTCACTGTGCCTCTCCTCCTTCCCTCACTGTGCCTCTCTCTCCTCCTTCCCTCAATGTGCCTCTCTCCCCCCTTCCCTCACTGTGCCTCTATCCCCCTCACTGTGCCTCTATCCCCCCCTCACTGTGCCTCTATCCCCCCTCACTGTGCCTCTCTCCTCCCTTCCCTCACTGTGCCTCTCTCCTCCCTCCCCTCACTGTGCCTCTCACCCCCTCCCCTCACTGTGCCTCTCCCTGTCCCCTCACTGTGCTCTGCCCCCTCACTGTGCCTCTCTCCTTCCTCCCCTCACTGTGCCTCTCCTCCTTCCCTCACTGTGCCTCTCTCTCCTCCTTCCCTCAATGTGCCTCTCTCCTCCCTTCCCTCACTGAGCCTCTCTCTCCTCCATCCCCCACTGTGCCTCTCTCCCCCTCCCCTCACTGTGCCTCTCCACCCTTTCCTAACTCTTCCCTCCTTTCTCTGTGCCTCTCTCCCCCTCACTGTGTCTCTCTCCCCTCTCCCCTCACTGTGCCTCGCTCCCCTCAATATGCCTCGCTTCCCTCTCCCTGTGCCTCTCCCCTCCCCGTGCCTCTACCCCTCCCCTCCCCGTGCCTCTCCCCCTCCCCTCACTGTGCCTCTTTCCCCTCCCCTCCCCTCACTGTGCCTCTCTCCCCCTCCTCATTGTGCATTCCTCCCCCCTCCCCTCACTGTGCCTCTCTCTCCCCATTCCCTCACTGTGCCTCTCCCCCCTTTCCTCACTCTCCCCCTCCCCTCACTGTGCCTCTCTCCCTCCCCTCACTGTGCCTCTCCCCCCTCCCCTCACTTTGCCTCTCTCCCCTCCCCTCACTGTGCCTCTCTCCCCTCCCTGTGCCTCTCTCCCCTCCCCTCACTGTGCCTCTCTCCCCTTCCCCTCACTGTGCCTCTCCCTCCTCCCCTCACTGTGCCTCTCCCCCCTCCCCTCACTGTGCCTCTCTCCCCTCACTGTGCCTCTCCCCCCTCCCCTCACTGTGCTTCTCTCCCTTCTCCTCACTGTGCCTCTCCCCCCTCCCTCACTGTGCCTCTCCACCCCTCACTGTGCCTCTCTTTCCCCCCTCTGCTCACTGTGCCTCTCTCCCCTCCTCCCCTCACTTGCCTATGTACCCCCCTCCCCTCACTGTGCCTCGCTCCCCCCTCCCGTCACTATGCCTCTCTCCCCTCCTCCCCTCACTGTGCCTCTCTCCCCCTCCCCTCACTGTGCCTCTTTTTCCCCCTCCCCTCACTGCGCACCTCTTCCCCTCCCCCCACTGCGCCTCTCTCCCCCTCCTCCCACTGCGCCTCTCTCCCCCTCCCCTCACTGCCTCTATACCCCCTTCCCCCAGTCCCCTCACTGTGCCTCTCCCCCCTCCCCTCGCTGCGCCTCTCTCCCCCCTCTCCTCACTGTGCCTCTATCCCCCCTCACTGTGCCTCTCTCCCCCCTCCCCTCACTGTGCCTCTCACCCCCTCCCCTCACTGTGCCTCTCCCTGTCCCCTCACTGTGCCTCTCCCTGTCCCCTCACTGTGCTTCTCCCCCCCTCACTGTGCCTCTCTCCTCCCTCCCCTCACTGTGCCTCTCCTCCTTCCCTCACTGTGCCTCTCTCTCCTCCTTCCCTCAATGTGCCTCTCTCCCCCCCTCCCCTCACTGTGCCTCTCTCCTCCCTTCCCTCACTCTTCCCTCCTTTCACTGTGCTTCTCCCCCCCCTCACTGTGCCTCTCTCCTCCCTCCCCTCACTGTGCCTCTCCTCCTTCCCTCACTGTGCCTCTCTCTCCTCCTTCCCTCAATGTGCCTCTCTCCCCCCTTCCCTCACTGTGCCTCTATCCCCCCCTCACTGTGCCTCTATCCCCCCCTCACTGTGCCTCTATCCCCCCCTCACTGTGCCTCTATCCCCCCCTCACTGTGCCTCTATCCCCCCCTCACTGTGCCTCTATCCCCCCCTCACTGTGCCTCTCTCCTCCCTTCCCTCACTGTGCCTCTCTCCTCCCTCCCCTCACTGTGCCTCTCACCCCCTCCCCTCACTGTGCCTCTCCCTGTCCCCTCACTGTGCTCTCCCCCCTCACTGTGCCTCTCTCCTACCTCCCCTCACTGTGCCTCTCCTCCTTCCCTCACTGTGCCTCTCTCTCCTCCTTCCTCAATGTGCCTCTCTCCTCCCTTCCCTCACTGAGCCTCTCTCTCCTCCATCCCCCACTGTGCCTCTCTCCCCCTCCCCTCACTGTGCCTCTCCACCCTTTCCTAACTCTTCCCTCCTTTCTCTGTGCCTCTCTCCCCCTCACTGTGTCTCTCTCCCCTCTCCCCTCACTGTGCCTCGCTCCCCTCAATATGCCTCGCTTCCCTCTCCCTGTGCCTCTCCCCTCCCCGTGCCTCTACCCCTCCCCTCCCCGTGCCTCTCCCCCTCCCCTCACTGTGCCTCTTTCCCCTCCCCTCCCCTCACTGTGCCTCTCTCCCCCTCCTCATTGTGCATTCCTCCCCCCTCCCCTCACTGTGCCTCTCTCTCCCCATTCCCTCACTGTGCCTCTCCCCCCTTTCCTCACTCTCCCCCTCCCCTCACTGTGCCTCTCTCCCTCCCCTCACTGTGCCTCTCCCCCCTCCCCTCACTTTGCCTCTCTCCCCTCCCCTCACTGTGCCTCTCTCCCCTCCCCTCACTGTGCCTCTCTCCCCTTCCCCTCACTGTGCCTCTCCCTCCTCCCCTCACTGTGCCTCTCCCCCCTCCCCTCACTGTGCCTCTCTCCCCTCACTGTGCCTCTCCCCCCTCCCCTCACTGTGCTTCTCTCCCTTCTCCTCACTGTGCCTCTCCCCCCTCCCTCACTGTGCCTCTCCCCCCCTCACTGTGCCTCTCTTTCCCCCCTCTGCTCACTGTGCCTCTCTCCCCTCCTCCCCTCACTGTGCCTATGTACCCCCCTCCCCTCACTGTGCCTCGCTCCCCCCTCCCGTCACTATGCCTCTCTCCCCTCCTCCCCTCACTGTGCCTCTGTACCCCCCTCCCCTCACTGTGCCTCGCTCCCCCCTCCCCTCACTGTGCCTCTCTCCCCCACTCCCCTCACTGTGCCTCTCTCCCCCCTCCCCTCACTGTGCCTCTCTCCCCCCTCCCCTCACTGTGCCTCTCTCCCCCCTCCCCTCACTGTGCCTCTCTCCCCTCCTTCCCCTCACTGTGCCTCTCTCCCCCACTCCCCTCACTGTGTCTCTCTCCCCCACTCCCCTCACTGTGCCTCTCTCCCCTCCCTCACTGTGCCTCTCTCCCCTCCCCTCACTGTGCCTCTCTCCCCTCCCCTCACTGTGCCTCTCTCCCCTCCCCTCACTGTGCCTCTCTCCCCTCCCCTCAATAGTACTGCCCCTCTCCCCTCACTTTGCCTCTCTCCCCCCCCCCCTCACTGTGCCTCCTCCCTCCTCCCCTCACTGTGCCTCTCTCCCCTCTCCCCTCACTGTGCCTCTCTCCCCCACTCCCCTCACTGTGCCTCTCTCCCCCCTCCCCTCACTGTGCCTCTCTCCCCCCTCCCCTCACTGTGCCTCTCTCCCCCCTCCCCTCACTGTGTCTCTCTCCCCTCTCCCCTCACTGTGCCTCTCCCCCCCCCTCACTGTGCCTCTCTCCCCTCACTGTGCCTCTCCCCCTCCCCTCCCCTCACTGTGCCTCTCTCCCCCCCCTCCCCTCACTGTACCTCTCTCCCCTCCTCCCCTCACTGTGCTTCTGTACCCCCCTCCCCTCACTGTGCCTCGCTCCCCCTCCCCTCACTGTGCCTCTCCCCCACTCCCCTCACTGTGCCTCTCCCCCCTCCCCTCACTGTGCCTCTCTCCCCCCTCCCCTCACTGTGCCTCTCTCCCCCCTCCCCTCACTGTGCCTCTCTCCCCCCTCCCCTCACTGTGCCTCTCTCCCCTCCTTCCCCTCACTGTGCCTCTCTCCCCCACTCCCCTCACTGTGCCTCTCTCCCCTCCCCTCACTGTGCCCCTCTCCCCTCACATTGCCTCTCTCCCCCCTCCCCTCACTGTGCCTCTCTCCCCCCCCTCACTGTGCCTCCTCCCCCCTCCCCTCACTGTGCCTCTCTCCCCTCTCCCCTCACTGTGCCTCTCTCCCCCACTCCCCTCACTGTGCCTCTCTCCCTTCCCCTCACTGTGCCTCTCTCCCCCACTCCCCTCACTGTGCCTCTCTCCCCCCTCCCCTCACTGTGCCTCTCTCCCCCCTCCCCTCACTGTGCCTCTCTCCCCCCTCCCCTCACTGTGCCTCTCTCCCCCTCCTTTCACTGTGTCTCTCTCCCCTCTCCCCTCACTGTGCCTCTCCCCCCCTCACTGTGCCTCTCTCCCTCCCCTCACCTCACTGTGCCTCTCTCCCCTTCCCCTCACTGTGCCTCTCTCCCTTCCCCTCACTGTGCCTCTCCCCCCTCCCCTCATTGTGCCTCTCCCCCCTCCCCTCATTGTGCCTCTCCCCCCTCCCCTCACTGTGCCTCTCTCCCCTCCCCTCACTGTGCCTCTCTCCCTTCTCCTCACTGTGCCTCTCTCCCCTCCCCTCACTGTGCCTCTCTGCGGCCCTCCCCTCACTGTGCCTCTCTCCCCCTCCCCTCACTGTGCCTCTCTCCCCCCCCCCTCACTGTGCCTCTCTCCCCCCCCTCACTGTGCCTCTCTCCCCCTTCCCTACATACAGTTGCTTGCTTGCTGGATAGCGCAGTTGTGGGGATAATAATGCCGCGGCCGTGGGTTTGATCCCCACACCGGCCATTCTGCAGCTTTCTTTGCATTTGTTCTGTGTTTTATAAAAGGTTATGAGGATGTAAAAGTTTAAATTGATAAACATACCATGAATCGCTCCCTAGGGTCGTCTCAATCAGCGCTGCTCCCTTCCCCCGTTACCACACGAGAACGCTGGGAAATTAAGGGATCTATCTCAGTATAGTGAAATATTAGGAACATTTTGTATGGAGCAGAATAATTAGCACAATTTTTCAAATATTTAATCTACATTCTTAGGCCGCGCATATAGTACTGGCGACGTCGGCCGAAAACAGAAGCACTGCCGCCGCGTGCGCTTATATTGCGCGCTACGGCGACAAAGCGACGTCGCCGTTGCGGAAACTGGTAGCCGGCAAAATTAGATTTTTCAAGGGTCGTCACGTCACTTGAACAAATGAAATTGCCGGAATCCCGCACTGCCGCCGCCCGGCGAAACATAACTTTTGCCGGTGGCGACGGCGTCGTCACCCATCGTGTCGCCATCGACGGCACTATAGGCACAGCCTTAATAATTTTTCTCTCCCTTACTGTGCCTCTCTCTCCCCCTCACTGTGCCTCTCTCCCCATCACTGTGCCTCTCTCTCCCCATCACTGTGCCTCTCTCTCCCCATCACTGTGCCTCTCTCTCCCCATCACTGTGTCTCTCTCTTCCCATCACTGTGCCTCTCCCGCTCCCCTCACTGTGCCTCTCCCCCCTCCCCTCACTGTGCCTCTCCCCCGTCCCCTCGCTGTGCCTCTCCCATGTCCCTCTCCTCCCTCACCTCACTGTGCCTCTTTTTCCCCCTCCCCTCACTGCGCACCTCTTTCCCCTCCCCCCACTGCGCCTCTCTTCCCCTCCCCTCACTGCCTCTATACCCCCTTCCCCCACTCCCCTCACTGTGCCTCTCCCCCCTCCCCTTGCTGCGCCTCTCTCCCCCCTCCCCTCACTGTGCCTCTATCCCCCCCCTTCACTGTGCCTCTCTCCTCCCTCCCCTCACTGTGCCTCTCTCCTCCCTCCCCTCACTGTGCCTCTCACCCCCTCCCCTCACTGTGCCTCTCCTGTCCCCTCACTGTGCCTCTCTCCTCCCTCCCCTCACTGTGCCTCTCCTCCTTCCCTCACTGTGCCTCTCTCCTCCTTCCCTCAATGTGCCTCTCTCCCCCCCTCCCCTCACTGTGCCTCTCTCCTCCCTTCCCTCACTGAGCCTCTTTCTCCTCCATCCCTCACCGTGCCTCTCCGCCCTCCCCTCACTGTGCCTCTCCCCCCTTTCCTCACTCTTCCCTCCTTTCACTGTGTCTCTCTCCCCCTCACTGTGCCTCTCTCCCCTCACTGTGCCTCGCTCCCTTCAATATGCCTCGCTCCCCTCTCCCTGTGCCTCTCCCCTCCCCGTGCCTCTCCCCCTCCCCTCACTGTGCCTCTTTCCCCTCCCCTCCCCGTGCCTCTCTCCCCCTCCTCATTGTGCATTCCTCCACCCTCCCCTCACTGTGCCTCTCTCTCCCCATTCCCTCACTGTGCCTCTCCCCCCTCCCCTCACTGTGTCTCTCTCCCCTCCCCTCACTGTGCCTCTCCCCCTCCCCTCACTGTGCTTCTCTCCCTTCTCCTCACTGTGCCTCTCTCCCCTCTCCCCTCACTGTGCCTCTCTCCGGCCCTCCCCTCACTGTGCCTCTCTCCGGCCCTCCCCTCACTGTGCTTCTCTCCCTTCTCCTCACTGTGCCTCTCTCCGCCCCTCCTCTCACTGTGCCTCTCTCCCCCCCTCCCTTCACTGTGCCTCTCTCCCCTCCTCCCCTCACTGTGCCTCTGTCCCCATCCCCTCACTGTGCCTCTGTCCCCCCGTCCCCTCACTGTGCCTCGCTCCCCCCTCCCCTCACTGTGCCTCTCTCCCCCACTCCCCTCACTGTGCCTCTCTCCCCCCTCCCCTCACTGTGCCTCTCTCCCCCCTTCCCTCACTGTGCCTCTCCCACCTCCCCTCACTGTGCCTCTCTCCCCTCCTTCTCCACACTGTGCCTCTCCCCCACTCCCCTCACTGTGCCTCTCTCCCCTCCCCTCACTGTGCCCCGCTCCCCTCACTTTGCCTCTCTCCCCCCCCTCACTCTGCCTCTCTCCCCCCCCTCACTGTGCCTCTCTCCCCCCTCCCCTCACTGTGCCTCTCCCCCCCTCACTGTGCCTCCTCCCCCCTCCCCTCACTGTGCCTCTCCCCTCTCCCCTCACTGTGCCTCTCTCCCCTCCCCTCACTGTGCCCCGCTCCCCTCACTTTGCCTCTCCCCCCCTCACTGTGCCTCTCTCCCCCCTCCCCTCACTGTGCCTCACTCCCCCCTCACTGTGCCTCCTCCCCCCTCCCCTCACTGTGCCTCTCTCCCCTTCCCCTCACTGTGCATCTCCCTCCTCCCCTCACTGTGCCTCTCCCCCCTCCCCTCACTGTGCCTCTCTCCCCTCACAGTGCCTCTCCCCCCTCACTGTGCTTCTCTCCCTTCTCCTCACTGTGCCTCTCCAACCTCCCTCACTGTGCCTCTCTCCGCCCCTCCCCTCACTGTGCCTCTCTCCCCCCCTCACTGTGCCTCTCTCCCCCCGTCCCCTCACTGTGCCTCTGTCCCCCCCTCCCCTCACTGTGCCTCGCTCCCCCCTCCCCTCACTGTGCCTCTCTCCCCCACTCCCCTCACTGTACCTCTCTCCCCCTCCCCTCACTGTGCCTCTTTTTCCCCTCCCCTCACTGCGCACCTCTTCCCCTCCCCCCACTGCGCCTCTCTCCCCCTCCTCCCACTGCGCCTCCCTCCCCCAGTCCCCTCACTGCCTCTATACCCCCTTCCCCCAGTCCCCTCACTGTGCCTCTCCCCCCTCCCCTCGCTGCGCCTCTCTCCCCCCTCCCCTCACTGTGCCTCTATCCCCCCCCTCACTGTGCCTCTCTCCCCCCTCCCCTCACTGTGCCTCTCACCCCCTCCCCTCACTGTGCCTCTCCCTGTCCCCTCACTGTGCCTCTCCCTGTCCCCTCACTGTGCTTCTCCCCCCCCTCACTGTGCCTCTCTCCTCCCTCCCCTCACTGTGCCTCTCCTCCTTCCCTCACTGTGCCTCTCTCTCCTCCTTCCCTCAATGTGCCTCTCTCCCCCCCTCCCCTCACTGTGCCTCTCTCCTCCCTTCCCTCACTCTTCCCTCCTTTCACTGTGCTTCTCCCCCCCCTCACTGTGCCTCTCTCCTCCCTCCCCTCACTGTGCCTCTCCTCCTTCCCTCACTGTGCCTCTCTCTCCTCCTTCCCTCAATGTGCCTCTCTCCCCCTTCCCTCACTGTGCCTCTATCCCCCCTCACTGTGCCTCTATCCCCCCCTCACTGTGCCTCTCTCCTCCCTTCCCTCACTGTGCCTCTCTCCTCCCTCCCCTCACTGTGCCTCTCACCCCCCTCCCCTCACTGTGCCTCTCCCTGTCCCCTCACTGTGCTCTCCCCCCTCACTGTGCCTCTCTCCTACCTCCCCTCACTGTGCCTCTCCTCCTTCCCTCACTGTGCCTCTCTCTCCTCCTTCCCTCAATGTGCCTCTCTCCTCCCTTCCCTCACTGAGCCTCTCTCTCCTCCATCCCCCACTGTGCCTCTCTCCCCCTCCCCTCACTGCCTCTCCACCCTTTCCTCACTCTTCCCTCCTTTCTCTGTGCCTCTCTCCCCCTCACTGTGCCTCGCTCCCCTCTACCCTCACTGTGCCTCGCTCCCCTCAATATGCCTCTCCCCTCCCCGTCCCTCTCCCCCTCCCCTCCCCGTGCCTCTCCCCCTCCCCTCCCCGTGCCTCTCCCCCTCCCCTCACTGTGCCTCTTTCCCCTCCCCTCCCCTCACTGTGCCTCTCTCCCCCTCCTCATTGTGCATTCCTCCCCCCTCCCCTCACTGTGCCTCTCTCTCCCCATTCCCTCACTGTGCCTCTCCCCCCTTTCCTCACTCTCCCCCTCCCCTCACTGTGCCTCTCCCCCCTCCCCTCACTTTGCCTCTCTCCCCTCCCCTCACTGTGCCTCTCTCCCCTCCCCTCACTGTGCCTCTGTCCCCTTCCCCTCACTGTGCCTCTGTCCCCTTCCCCTCACTGTGCCTCTGTCCCCTTCCCCTCACTGTGCCTCTGTCCCCTTCCCCTCACTGTGCCTCTCCCCCCTCCCCTCACTGTGCCTCTCTCCCCTCCCCTCACTGTGCCTCTCCCCCCTCCCCTCACTGTGCTTCTCTCCCTTCTCCTCACTGTGCCTCTCCCCCCCTCACTGTGCCTCTCTTTCCCCCCTCTGCTCACTGTGCCTCTCTCCCCTCCTCCCCTCACGGTGCCTCTGTACCCCCCTCCCCTCACTGTGCCTCGCTCCCCCCCTCCCGTCACTGTGCCTCTGTCCCCTCCTCCCCTCACTGTGCCTCTCTACCCCCCTCCCCTCACTGTGCCTCTCTCCCCCCTCCCCTCACTGTGCCTCTCTCCCCCCTCCCCTCACTGTGCCTCTCTCCCCCCTCCCCTCACTGTGCCTCTCTCCCCCCTCCCCTCACTGTGCCTCTCTCCCCTCCTTCCCCTCACTGTGCCTCTCTCCCCCACTCCCCTCACTGTGCCTCTCTCCCCCACTCCCCTCACTGTGCCTCTCTCCCCCACTCCCCTCACTGTGCCTCTCTCCCCTCCCCTCACTGTGCCTCTCTCCCCTCCCCTCACTGTGCCCCTCTCCCCTCACTTTGCCTCTCTCCCCCCTCCCCTCACTTTGCCTCTCTCCCCCCTCCCCTCACTGTGCCTCTCTCCCCCCCCTCACTGTGCCTCCTCCCTCCTCCCCTCACTGTGCCTCTCTCCCCCTCTCCCCTCACTGTGCCTCTCTCCCCCACTCCCCTCACTGTGCCTCTCTCCCCTCCCCTCACTGTGCCCCTCTCCCCTCACTGTGCCTCTCTCCCCCCTCCCCTCACTGTGCCTCTCTCCCCCCCCCTCACTGTGCCTCCTCCCCCTCCCCTCACTGTGCCTCTCTCCCCTCTCCCCTCACTGTGCCTCTCTCCCCCACTCCCCTCACTGTGCCTCTCTCCCCTCCCCTCACTGTGCCTCTCTCCCCCACTCCCCTCACTGTGCCTCTCTCCCCCCTCCCCTCACTGTGCCTCTCTCCCCCCTCCCCTCACTGTGCCTCTCTCCCCCCTCCCCTCACTGTGCCTCTCTCCCCCTCCTTTCACTGTGTCTCTCTCCCCTCTCCCCTCACTGTGCCTCTCCCCCCCCTCACTGTGCCTCTCTCCCCCCTCCCCTCACTGTGCCCCTCTCCCCTCACTGTGCCTCTCCCCCTCCCCTCACCTCACTGTGCCTCTCTCCCCTTCCCCTCACTGTGCCTCTCTCCCTTCCCCTCACTGTGCCTCTCCCCCCTCCCCTCATTGTGCCTCTCCCCCCTCCCCTCACTGTGCCTCTCTCCCCTCCCCTCACTGTGCTTCTCTCCCCTCCCCTCACTGTGCTTCTCTCCCTTCTCCTCACTGTGCCTCTCTCCCCTCCCCTCACTGTGCCTCTCTGCGGCCCTCCCCTCACTGTGCCTCTCTCCCCCTCCCCTCACTGTGCCTCTCTCCCCCCCCCCCTCACTGTGCCTCTCTCCCCCCCCTCACTGTGCCTCTCTCCCCTCCTTCTCTCACTGTGCCTCTATCCCCTCCTCCTCTCACTGTGCCTCTATCCCCTCCTCCCCTCACTGTGCCTCTCTCCCCCTTCCCTACATACAGTTGCTTGCTTGCTGGATAGCGCAGTTGTGGGGATAATAATGCCGCGGCCGTGGGTTTGATCCCCACACCGGCCATTCTGCAGCTTTCTTTGCATTTGTTCTGTGTTTTATAAAAGGTTATGAGGATGTAAAAGTTTAAATTGATAAACATACCATGAATCGCTCCCTAGGGTCGTCTCAATCAGCGCTGCTCCCTTCCCCCGTTACCACACGAGAACGCTGGGAAATTAAGGGATCTATCTCAGTATAGTGAAATATTAGGAACATTTTGTATGGAGCAGAATAATTAGCACAATTTTTCAAATATTTAATCTACATTCTTAGGCCGCGCATATAGTACTGGCGACGTCGGCCGAAAACAGAAGCATTGCCGCCGCGTGCGCTTATATTGCGCGCTACGGCGACAAAGCGACGTCGCCGTTGCGGAAACTGGTAGCCGGCAAAATTAGATTTTTCAAGGGTCGTCACGTCACTTGAACAAATGAAATTGCCGGAATCCCGCACTGCCGCCGCCCGGCGAAACATAACTTTTGCCGGTGGCGACGGCGTCGTCACCCATCGTGTCGCCATCGACGGCACTATAGGCACAGCCTTAATTTTTTTCTCTCCCTTACTGTGCCTCTCTCTCCCCCTCACTGTGCCTCTCTCCCCATCACTGTGCCTCTCTCTCCCCATCACTGTGCCTCTCTCTCCCCATCACTGTGCCTCTCTCTCCCATCACCGTGTCTCTCTCTTCCATCACTGTGCCTCTCCCGCTCCCCTCACTGTGCCTCTCCCCCCTCCCCTCACTGTGCCTCTCCCCCGTCCCCTCGCTGTGCCTCTTCCATGTCCCTCTCCTCCCTCACCTCACTGTGCCTCTTTTTCCCCCTCCCCTCACTGCGCACCTCTTCCCCCTCCCCCCACTGCGCCTCTCTCCCCCTCCCCTCACTGCCTCTATACCCCCTTCCCCCACTCCCCTCACTGTGCCTCTCCCCCCTCCCCTTGCTGCGCCTCTCTCCCCCCTCCCCTCACTGTGCCTCTATCCCCCCCTTCACTGTGCCTCTCTCCTCCCTCCCCTCACTGTGCCTCTCTCCTCCCTCCCCTCACTGTGCCTCTCCCTGTCCCCTCACTGTGCCTCTCTCCTCCCTCCCCTCACTGTGCCTCTCCTCCTTCCCTCACTGTGCCTCTCTCCTCCTTCCCTCAATGTGCCTCTCTCCCCCCTCCCCTCACTGTGCCTCTCTCCTCCCTTCCCTCACTGAGCCTCTCTCTCCTCCATCCCTCACTGTGCCTCTCCGCCCTCCCCTCACTGTGCCTCTCCCCCCTTTCCTCACTCTTCCCTCCTTTCACTGTGTCTCTCTCCCCCTCACTGTGCCTCTCTCCCCTCACTGTGCCTCGCTCCCTTCAATATGCCTCGCTCCCCTCTCCCTGTGCCTCTCCCCTCCCCGTGCCTCTCCCCCTCCCCTCAGTGTGCCTCTTTCCCCTCCCCTCCCCTCACTGTGCCTCTCTCCCCCTCCTCATTGTGCATTCCTCCACCCTCCCCTCACTGTGCCTCTCTCTCCCCATTCCCTCACTGTGCCTCTCCCCCCTCCCCTCACTGTGTCTCTCTCCCCTCCCCTCACTGTGCCTCTCCCCCTCCCCTCACTGTGCTTCTCTCCCTTCTCCTCACTGTGCCTCTCTCCGGCCCTCCCCTCACTGTGCCTCTCTCCCCCCTCCCCTCACTGTGCTTCTCTCCCTTCTCCTCACTGTGCCTCTCTCCGCCCCTCCTCTCACTGTGCCTCTCTCCCCCCCTCCCTTCACTGTGCCTCTCTCCCCTCCTCCCCTCACTGTGCCTCTGTCCCCATCCCCTCACTGTGCCTCTGTCCCCCCGTCCCCTCACTGTGCCTCGCTCCCCCCTCCCCTCACTGTGCCTCTCTCCCCCACTCCCCTCACTGTGCCTCTCTCCCCCCTCCCCTTACTGTGCCTCTCTCCCCCCTCCCCTCACTGTGCCTCTCTCCCCCCTTCCCTCACTGTGCCTCTCCCACCTCCCCTCACTGTGCCTCTCTCCCCTCCTTCCCCACACTGTGCCTCTCCCCCACTCCCCTCACTGTGCCTCTCTCCCCTCCCCTCACTGTGCCCCGCTCCCCTCACTTTGCCTCTCTCCCCCCCCTCACTCTGCCTCTCTCCCCCCCCTCACTGTGCCTCTCTCCCCCCTCCCCTCACTGTGCCTCTCCCCCCCTCACTGTGCCTCCTCCCCCCTCCCCTCACTGTGCCTCTCCCCTCACTGTGCCTCTCTCCCCTCCCCTCACTGTGCCCCGCTCCCCTCACTTTGCCTCTCTCCCCCCCTCACTGTGCCTCTCTCCCCCCTCCCCTCACTGTGCCTCACTCCCCCCTCACTGTGCCTCCTCCCCCCTCCCCTCACTGTGCCTCTCTCCCCTTCCCCTCACTGTGCATCTCCCTCCTCCCCTCACTGTGCCTCTCCCCCCTCCCCTCACTGTGCCTCTCTCCCCTCACAGTGCCTCTCCCCCCTCCCCTCACTGTGCTTCTCTCCCTTCTCCTCACTGTGCCTCTCCAACCTCCCTCACTGTGCCTCTCTCCGCCCCTCCCCTCACTGTGCCTCTCTCCCCCCCTCACTGTGCCTCTCTCCCCTCCTCCCCTCACTGTGCCTCTGTCCCCCCCTCCCCTCACTGTGCCTCGCTTTCCCCTCCCCTCACTGTGCCTCTCTCCCCCACTCCCCTCACTGTACCTCTCTCACCCTCCCCTCACTGTGCCTCTTTTTCCCCCTCCCCTCACTGCGCACCTCTTCCCCTCCCCCCACTGCGCCTCTCTCCCCCTCCTCCCACTGCGCCTCCCTCCCCCTCCCCTCACTGCCTCTATACCCCCTTCCCCCAGTCCCCTCACTGTGCCTCTCCCCCCTCCCCTCGCTGCGCCTCTCTCCCCCCTCCCCTCACTGTGCCTCTATCCCCCCCCTCACTGTGCCTCTCTCCCCCCTCCCCTCACTGTGCCTCTCACCCCCTCCCCTCACTGTGCCTCTCCCTGTCCCCTCACTGTGCCTCTCCCTGTCCCCTCACTGTGCTTCTCCCCCCCCTCACTGTGCCTCTCTCCTCCCTCCCCTCACTGTGCCTCTCCTCCTTCCCTCACTGTGCCTCTCTCTCCTCCTTCCCTCAATGTGCCTCTCTCCCCCCCTCCCCTCACTGTGCCTCTCTCCTCCCTTCCCTCACTCTTCCCTCCTTTCACTGTGCTTCTCCCCCCCCTCACTGTGCCTCTCTCCTCCCTCCCCTCACTGTGCCTCTCCTCCTTCCCTCACTGTGCCTCTCTCTCCTCCTTCCCTCAATGTGCCTCTCTCCCCCTTCCCTCACTGTGCCTCTATCCCCCCTCACTGTGCCTCTATCCCCCCCTCACTGTGCCTCTCTCCTCCCTTCCCTCACTGTGCCTCTCTCCTCCCTCCCCTCACTGTGCCTCTCACCCCCCTCCCCTCACTGTGCCTCTCCCTGTCCCCTCACTGTGCTCTCCCCCCTCACTGTGCCTCTCTCCTACCTCCCCTCACTGTGCCTCTCCTCCTTCCCTCACTGTGCCTCTCTCTCCTCCTTCCCTCAATGTGCCTCTCTCCTCCCTTCCCTCACTGAGCCTCTCTCTCCTCCATCCCCCACTGTGCCTCTCTCCCCCTCCCCTCACTGTGCCTCTCCACCCTTTCCTCACTCTTCCCTCCTTTCTCTGTGCCTCTCTCCCCCTCACTGTGTCTCTCTCCCCTCTACCCTCACTGTGCCTCGCTCCCCTCAATATGCCTCGCTTCCCTCTCCCTGTGCCTCTCCCCTCCCCGTGCCTCTCCCCCTCCCCTCCCCGTGCCTCTCCCCCTCCCCTCACTGTGCCTCTTTCCCCTCCCCTCCCCTCACTGTGCCTCTCTCCCCCTCCTCATTGTGCATTCCTCCCCCCTCCCCTCACTGTGCCTCTCTCTCCCCATTCCCTCACTGTGCCTCTCCCCCCTTTCCTCACTCTCCCCCTCCCCTCACTGTGCCTCTCCCCCCTCCCCTCACTTTGCCTCTCTCCCCTCCCCTCACTGTGCCTCTCTCCCCTCCCCTCACTGTGCCTCTGTCCCCTTCCCCTCACTGTGCCTCTGTCCCCTTCCCCTCACTGTGCCTCTGTCCCCTTCCCCACACTGTGCCTCTGTCCCCTTCCCCTCACTGTGCCTCTCTCCCCTCCCCTCACTGTGCCTCTCTCCCCTCCCCTCACTGTGCCTCTCCCCCCTCCCCTCACTGTGCTTCTCTCCCTTCTCCTCACTGTGCCTCTCCCCCCCTCACTGTGCCTCTCTTTCCCCCCTCTGCTCACTGTGCCTCTCTCCCCTCCTCCCCTCACGGTGCCTCTGTACCCCCCTCCCCTCACTGTGCCTCGCTCCCCCCTCCCGTCACTGTGCCTCTCTCCCCTCCTCCCCTCACTGTGCCTCTGTACCCCCCTCCCCTCACTGTGCCTCTCTCCCCCCTCCTCTCACTGTGCCTCTCTCCCCCCTCCCCTCACTGTGCCTCTCTCCCCCCTCCCCTCACTGTGCCTCTCTCCCCCCTCCCCTCACTGTGCCTCTCTCCCCTCCTTCCCCTCACTGTGCCTCTCTCCCCCACTCCCCTCACTGTGCCTCTCTCCCCCACTCCCCTCACTGTGCCTCTCTCCCCCACTCCCCTCACTGTGCCTCTCTCCCCTCCCCTCACTGTGCCTCTCTCCCCTCCCCTCACTGTGCCCCTCTCCCCTCACTTTGCCTCTCTCCCCCCTCCCCTCACTTTGCCTCTCTCCCCCCTCCCCTCACTGTGCCTCTCTCCCCCCCCTCACTGTGCCTCCTCCCTCCTCCCCTCACTGTGCCTCTCTCCCCTCTCCCCTCACTGTGCCTCTCTCCCCCACTCCCCTCACTGTGCCTCTCCCCCCTCCCCTCGCTGTGCCTCTCTCCCCCCTCCCCTCACTGTGCCTCTCTCCCCCCTCCCCTCACTGTGCCTCTCTCCCCCCTCCCCTCACTGTGCCTCTCTCCCCCTCCCCTCACTGTGTCTCTCTCCCCTCTCCCCTCACTGTGCCTCTCCCCCCCCTCACTGTGCCTCTCTCCCCTCACTGTGCCTCTCCCCCTCCCCTCCCCGTGCCTCTCTCCCCCCCCTCCCCTCACTGTACCTCTCTCCCCTCCTCCCCTCACTGTGCCTCTGTACCCCCCTCCCCTCACTGTGCCTCGCTCCCCCACTCCCCTCACTGTGCCTCTCTCCCCCCTCCCCTCACTGTGCCTCTCTCCCCCCTCCCCTCACTGTGCCTCTCTCCCCCCTCCACTCACTGTGCCTCTCTCCCCTCCTTCCCCTCACTGTGCCTCTCTCCCCTCCTTCCCCTCACTGTGCCTCTCTCCCCTCCTTCCCCTCACTGTGCCTCTCCCCCCTCCCCTCATTGTGCCTCTCCCCCCTCCCCTCATTGTGCCTCTCCCCCCTCCCCTCACTGTGCCTCTCTCCCCTCACTGTGCCTCTCCCCCCTCCCCTCACTGTGTTTCTCTCCCTTCTCCTCACTGTGCCTCTCTCCCCTCCCCTCACTGTGCCTCTCTGCGGCCCTCCCCTCACTGTGCCTCTCTCCCCCTCCCCTCACTGTGCCTCTCTCCCCCCCCCTCACTGTGCCTCTCTCCCCCCCCCTCACTGTGCCTCTCTCCCCCCTTCCCTCACTGTGCCTCTATCCCCTCCTCCCCTCACTGTGCCTCTATCCCCTCCTCCCCTCACTGTGCCTCTATCCCCTCCTCCCCTCACTGTGCCTCTCTCCCCCTTCCCTACATACAGTTGCTTGCTTGCTGGATAGCGCAGTTGTGGGGATAATAATGCCGCGGCCGTGGGCTTGATCCCCACACCGGCCATTCTGCAGCTTTCTTTGCATTTGTTCTGTGTTTTATAAAAGGTTATGAGGATGTAAAAGTTTAAATTGATAAACATACCATGAATCGCTCCCTAGGGTCGTCTCAATCAGCGCTGCTCCCTTCCCCCGTTACCACACGAGAACGCTGGGAAATTAAGGGATCTATCTCAGTATAGTGAAATATTAGGAACATTTTGTATGGAGCAGAATAATTAGCACAATTTTTCAAATATTTAATCTACATTCTTAGGCCGTGCATACTGTATAGTACTGGCGACGTCGGCCGAAAACAGAAGCATTGCCGCCGCGTGCGCTTATATTGCGCGCTACGGCGACAAAGCGACGTCGCCGTTGCGGAAACTGGTAGCCGGCAAAATTAGATTTTTCAAGGGTCGTCACGTCACTTGAACAAATGAAATTGCCGGAATCCCGCACTGCCGCCGCCCGGCGAAACATAACTTTTGCCGGTGGCGACGGCGTCGTCACCCATCGTGTCGCCATCGACGACACTATAGGCACAGCCTTAATTTTTTTTTCTCCCTTACTGTGCCTCTCTCTCCCCCTCACTGTGCCTCTCTCCCCATCACTGTGCCTCTCTCTCCCCATCACTGTGCCTCTCTCTCCCCATCACTGTGCCTCTCTCTCCCCATCACTGTGCCTCTCTCTCCCCATCACTGTGTCTCTCTCTTCCCATCACTGTGCCTCTCCCGCTCCCCTCACTGTGCCTCTCCCCCGTCCCCTCGCTGTGCCTCTCCCATGTCCCTCTCCTCCCTCACCTCACTGTGCCTCTTTTTCCCCCTCCCCTCACTGCGCACCTCTTCCCCCTCCCCCCACTGCGCCTCTCTCCCCCTCCCCTCACTGCCTCTATACCCCCTTCCCCCACTCCCCTCACTGTGCCTCTCCCCCCTCCCCTTGCTGCGCCTCTCTCCCCCCTCCCCTCACTGTGCCTCTATCCCCCCCCTTCACTGTGCCTCTCTCCTCCCTCCCCTCACTGTGCCTCTCTCCTCCCTCCCCTCACTGTGTCTCTCACCCCCTCCCCTCACTGTGCCTCTCCCTGTCCCCTCACTGTGCCTCTCTCCTCCCTCCCCTCACTGTGTCTCTCCTCCTTCCCTCACTGTGCCTCTCTCCTCCTTCCCTCAATGTGCCTCTCTCCCCCCCTCCCCTCACTGTGCCTCTCTCCTCCCTTCCCTCACTGAGCCTCTCTCTCCTCCATCCCTCACTGTGCCTCTCCGCCCTCCCCTCACTGTGCCTCTCCCCCCTTTCCTCACTCTTCCCTCCTTTCACTGTGTCTCTCTCCCCCTCACTGTGCCTCGCTCCCCTCAATATGCCTCGCTCCCCTCTCCCTGTGCCTCTCCCCTCCCCGTGCCTCTCCCCCTCCCCTCACTGTGCCTCTTTCCCCTCCCCTCACTGTGCCTCTCTCCCCCTCCTCATTGTGCATTCCTCCACCCTCCCCTCACTGTGCCTCTCTCTCCCCATTCCCTCACTGTGCCTCTCCCCCCTTTCCTCACTCTCCCCCTCCCCTCACTGTGCCTCTCTCCCTCCCTTCACTGTGCCTCTCTCCCCTCCCCTACCCTCACTGTGCCTCTCTCCCATTCCCCTCACTGTGCCTCTCCCCCCTCCCCTCACTGTGCTTCTCTCCCTTCTCCTCACTGTGCCTCTCCCACCTCCCTCACTGTGCCTCTCTCCGCCCCTCCCCTCACTGTGCCTCTCTCCCCCCCCTCACTGTGCCTCTCTCACCCCCTCCCCTCACTGTGCCTCTCTCCCCTCCTCCCCTCACTGTGCCTCTGTCCCCCCTTCCCCTCACTGTGCATCGCTCCCCCCTCCCCTCACTGTGCCTCTCTCCCCCACTCCCCTCACTGTGCCTCTCTCCCCCACTCCCCTCACTGTGCCTCTCTCCCCCCTCCCCTCACTGTGCCTCTCTCCCCCTCCCCTCACTGTGCCTCTCTCCCCCTCCCCTCACTGTGCCTCTCTCCCCCTCCCCTCACTGTGCCTCTCTCCCCTCCTGCCCCTCACTGTGCCTCTCTCCCCCACTCCCCTCACTGTGCCTCTCTCCCCCACTCCCCTCACTGTGCCTCTCTCCCCCACTCCCCTCACTGTGCCTCTCTCCCCTCCCCTCACTGTGCCTCTCTCCCCTCCCCTCACTGTGCCTCTCTCCCCTCCCCTCACTGTGCCCCTCTCCCCTCACTTTGCCTCTCTCCCCCCTCCCCTCACTGTGCCTCTCTCCCCCCCCTCACTGTGCCTCCTCCCTCCTCCCCTCACTGTGCCTCTCTCCCTCTCCCCTCACTGTGCCTCTCTCCCCCACTCCCCTCACTGTGCCTCTCTCCCCCCTCCCCTCACTGTGCCTCTCTCCCCCCTCCCCTCACTGTGCCTCTCTCCCCCCTCCCCTCACTGTGCCTCTCTCCCCCCTCCCCTCACTGTGTCTCTCTCCCCTCTCCCCTCACTGTGCCTCTCCACCCCCCTCACTGTGCCTCTCTCCCCTCACTGTGCCTCTCCCCCTCCCCTCCCCTCACTGTGCCTCTCTCCCCCCCCTCCCCTCACTGTACCTCTCTCCCCTCCTCCCCTCACTGTGCCTCTGTACCCCCCTCCCCTCACTGTGCCTCGCTCCCCCTCCCCTCACTGTGCCTCTCCCCCACTCCCCTCACTGTGCCTCTCCCCCCTCCCCTCACTGTGCCTCTCCCCCCTCCCCTCACTGTGCCTCTCTCCCCCCTCCCCTCACTGTGCCTCTCTCCCCCCTCCCCTCACTGTGCCTCTCTCCCCCCTCCCCTCACTGTGCCTCTCTCCCCCCTCCCCTCACTGTGCCTCTCTCCCCTCCTTCCCCTCACTGTGCCTCTCTCCCCACTCCCCTCACTGTGCCTCTCTCTCCCCTCACTTTGCCTCTCTCCCCCCTCCCCTCACTGTGCCTCTCTCCCCCCCCCTCACTGTGCCTCCTCCCCCCTCCCCTCACTGTGCCTCTCTCCCCTCTCCCCTCACTGTGCCTCTCTCCCCCACTCCCCTCACTGTGCCTCTCTCCCCTCCCCTCACTGTGCCTCTCTCCCCCACTCCCCTCACTGTGCCTCTCTCCCCCCTCCCCTCACTGTGCCTCTCTCCCCCCTCCCCTCACTGTGCCTCTCTCCCCCCTCCCCTCACTGTGCCTCTCTCCCCCTCCTTTCACTGTGTCTCTCTCCCCTCTCCCCTCACTGTGCCTCTCCCCCCCTCACTGTGCCTCTCTCCCCCCTCCCCTCACTGTGCCCCTCTCCCCTCACTGTGCCTCTCCCCCTCCCCTCACCTCACTGTGCCTCTCTCCCTTCCCCTCACTGTGCCTCTCCCCCCTCCCCTCATTGTGCCTCTCCCCCCTCCCCTCACTGTGCCTCTCTCCCCTCCCCTCACTGTGCCTCTCTCCCCTCCCCTCACTGTGCCTCTCTCCCCTCCCCTCACTGTGCTTCTCTCCCTTCTCCTCACTGTGCCTCTCTCCCCTCCCCTCACTGTGCCTCTCTGCGGCCCTCCCCTCACTGTGCCTCTCTCCCCCTCCCCTCACTGTGCCTCTCTACCCCCCCCCTCACTGTGCCTCTCTCCCCCCCCTCACTGTGCCTCTCTCCCCCCTTCCCTCACTGTGCCTCTATCCCCTCCTCCTCTCACTGTGCCTCTATCCCCTCCTCCCCTCACTGTGCCTCTCTCCCCCTTCCCTACATACAGTTGCTTGCTTGCTGGATAGCGCAGTTGTGGGGATAATAATGCCGCGGCCGTGGGTTTGATCCCCACACCGGCCATTCTGCAGCTTTCTTTGCATTTGTTCTGTGTTTTATAAAAGGTTATGAGGATGTAAAAGTTTAAATTGATAAACATACCATGAATCGCTCCCTAGGGTCGTCTCAATCAGCGCTGCTCCCTTCCCCCGTTACCACACGAGAACGCTGGGAAATTAAGGGATCTATCTCAGTATAGTGAAATATTAGGAACATTTTGTATGGAGCAGAATAATTAGCACAATTTTTCAAATATTTAATCTACATTCTTAGGCCGCGCATATAGTACTGGCGACGTCGGCCGAAAACAGAAGCATTGCCGCCGCGTGCGCTTATATTGCGCGCTACGGCGACAAAGCGACGTCGCCGTTGCGGAAACTGGTAGCCGGCAAAATTAGATTTTTCAAGGGTCGTCACGTCACTTGAACAAATGAAATTGCCGGAATCCCGCACTGCCGCCGCCCGGCGAAACATAACTTTTGCCGGTGGCGACGGCGTCGTCACCCATCGTGTCGCCATCGACGGCACTATAGGCACAGCCTTAATTTTTTTCTCTCCCTTACTGTGCCTCTCTCTCCCCCTCACTGTGCCTCTCTCCCCATCACTGTGCCTCTCTCTCCCCATCACTGTGCCTCTCTCTCCCCATCACTGTGCCTCTCTCTCCCCATCACTGTGTCTCTCTCTTCCCATCACTGTGCCTCTCCCGCTCCCCTCACTGTGCCTCTCCCCCCTCCCCTCACTGTGCCTCTCCCCCGTCCCTCGCTGTGCCTCTTCCATGTCCCTCTCCTCCCTCACCTCACTGTGCCTCTTTTTCCCCCTCCCCTCACTGCGCACCTCTTCCCCCTC
>NW_027455452.1:0-36782 GCF_040206685.1 Ascaphus truei
GAAGATGACGTCACATCCTTTAAAAAAAAAAAAAAAAAAAGAGGCGGGTACATCCAAACGGATTGGAGCTGTACCATCTGACCCTAAAATGTGACGTTACAGGCCCTATATAAGGCCTGTTCCGTCTCATTTTTGCTCAAGAAGACGTTGAGGCAACTTCTGTTGCTGGATTTACCATGAGGCTCTATTGGATTACAAAAAAAGAAGAAAGAAGATTAAAGAAAAGAAGAAAAGAATGACAGATGAAGATAGAAGAAGGTGACAGAAGATCAAAGAAAGAAGATTTTTTTTCTACCTGATGCTGCTCTTCAAGGAGGATAGAGACAGATTGCGGGTGATGACGTTGCGGGTCGAGAGCTTGCAGATACGCCGGGATTCGGAGGGTGAAGACTTCTAAAGATAAGTAAAATATTGTATGTATGTAAATGTCTTTTTTCAAGTTTTTTTATTGTATTTATTTATTTTTATGTTTGTGATTGCCCATTGACTGCTAATGTATTAGTCTGTGCCCCTTTAGGCAAATGCTTGTTTTCAATTGATTGTTATTTTTTCTATTTCTGTTTATTGTTTTGATTAAATTGTTTGGAATTTTGATGGCTTGTTTTTAGAACATTTTAGGATTGGATAGCATTTTAAATTAATTGTCTTGTTGGCTAGTGGTTTTGTTTATTTAATTGATTTGTTGGCTAGGGGTTTTATTTCTTGGATAGGTGTTTATTTAAGTGTATTGTTATGTTTTGGAATAACATCACTTTAATTATTTAGCTGTTTTGGTGATTGATACTGTAACCCATGTTCCCCCCCCCCCTGGTCGCAGACTGGACCTCTAGGGTGTAGTGAGGGCTGGTTACATGTATCTGGGTGGTGCGTACCTGTGAGGAACAGGAGGGCCTGAGTCTCCCGCGGTGATATAGTTGATAACAGGGACAGGCTTCTGGGGTATATGCCTCCATCTTGTCTAGCAATGGTGGTGCAGCGCCTCCATCTCTGGCGAGCCTTAAGGGATAAGGTGAAATCCTCCCAGAGAAGCCCTGGTCTCAGGGCGAGAGATTTCAGTCTCACACACAGTCTTTGATAAAAGCAGCAATGTCTCTTTATTGTCCATGTAACAGCACCCAGCAGCAGTTCATATGCAGTGTACAGGGTCTTGTCCTTCTCTCCTTCTCCTCCAGGCTGTACCCCTGCAGGATGGGCTGTATGGGGCTTCAATACCCCGACACCCACCCCAAGGGTATACCCTCTGGGTGAGGCAAGATTCCCCCCTCACCCCCTGAGCAGGGTGAGGGGCATTGGTCCACCACCTATAGTCTTTTCAGCTCTAAATAGGCTGGTCTTCTGCCTCCTCTCCATGCACAGGTGCCACTCTCATCATGACCTCTCAGGTCAGACACTCCAGCACTCTCTGCTCCCAGGACAGAACTGCTTGTCAGTTACAGGAACAGGCAGGACTAAGTTTAGCCAGCCCCACCCCTCATGATGTCAGCAGACCCTCCCCTGTGTCTCATGCCTGCACACAGAGTCAGGGGGCGTACCTCCACCAATCACGGCAGGACTTGAAGCGGGGGAAACCCATGATAACTACTGGCGGCCTGCCCTTAGCAGGACTTACACCAGTAGGAAAAAGATATATAGCCCCCATTTCTTACCGGGGCTACAATATATTTTAGTGATGTGTACTATTAGGCTATTTAGTTATTTTATTGGTGGGGTGTTTAGGTTCTTGTGTATTTATTTTATCATGGTGTATTTTGTGTTAAAGATACCGGTAGTCCCCTAATTCTCCCCGACGTGCAGACACTATTTGCTGGTACGCAAGTGGAATTACACCGGGGCTGCCCAGTGTCCCCCAAACTCCTAGTTTTCGAGCACAGATATCCCAGATCCTTGTCCCTCATAGATATGGGTCTCCCGAAGTTAAAACATTTATTAAAATATGTTTGATGATGGTTTGTGCTTTTACTATAAATGTCTATTCATCCAGCCTGGGCATATACAAAGGTGCCAGGAAGTCTGGATGACATCGTAGTTCATAAGGGAGATGGGATGTTTAGAGGTGTCGGGGTGCTAAGTGCCCGGGGCAGGGTGGAGTACTGAATCCGGAGAACAGAGACCCCCTAAGAAGAGGACACTCTGGTCTCCCAGGTTCAGTGGAGCCTACCCAGAAGGTGGCAATGGGTTGACTGGGGGAATCGGCAGAATGTCGGTGCGTTTCTCATTGGTCAATTTATATGTCCCGCCCACTGGGCATCCTGAGCCATATTGGCACGCCCCCTCCATTGACGTCAGCCAAAGGACGAGCCCCTGTTCCTATTGGCTGTGACCTTCCGGAATTCTCCAATCCCTGACCTTGGCTAAAACGGCAACGACGACGGCACTTCTTCACCTGTACCGGCAAGTATTGCTAGCTAACATCACCTGGCCTGGCAACGCCTAATTCACCACACTCCGGACATGCTCCTTTTGCTGCGGGTGCGTGCCCATATACGTTCCTCGCCTCAGTAGAAGGGACGGGTCTGGTCTGCGGGCAGCACCGGCGTAACACAGTCAGAGAACCAGATGATCCTTTGACTTGGGCTGGTGATGCAAAGGCAGGCTTTTCAAAGTTGCTTCGTTACGAATAGCAGAGCAACCGACTTCGCTTTTGGAGCTAAGAAAGCCTGCCTAGCTGAGGCAAAGTCAGACGCGAGGTCCAAGTTCTTGTTTTAGAATGTAGCAGTCGCGACTAGAGCTTCTAGCCAAAAAGAGGACCCGGAAGCCCGGGTGGATATTCCGGGCAGGGTAAGACTTCCGAAGCAGGCACCCTGCACCTATTTTAGCCCAGATTTCACCCCCAGTGCCCCAGTAAGTGTGTATATTTCCTGTATCTTTGTATTTCACTGTGTGTATGTGTGTTTACCTGAATAAACCTCATTTTATTCCACTACTGTGTTTTGCCTAATGAATGATCCAGGTATAAATTTGTTAAAGGTCCTGGTTTCCCGTGACACCCATATTATATGGATATTATTTACCACTGTGCCAATCAATGGGTAGACGGTGGGTATAGTGGGGCCGGGGTGAGTGGGTAGGCCTCCCGGGTGGGTAGCGGGTGAGGGCAGGTTAACACCTTAATTACTATAGCGGTTATTAATTGCTACGGTAATAAAGGGTTTAGAGGCCATTAGATTGTGTATTTTTATGTACTCTTGCTGGCAAAAGAGGACATGGACCTGCAGTATGCTGACAAGGATGCCCTTCATGAAGGCAGGGGTAAGTGGAAAGTTGTATTTACTTTATTTATGCTGGTTGGCTAATGTTTGATTTATAATGGGCAAATTAGCTATTATCCATATATGGGTAATAGTTATAGTGCCCTTCTCTCTTTCTCTCTCTGCCCCTCTCTCTCTGCCCCTGCCTCTCTCTCTCTCTATGCCCCTGCCTCTCTCTCTGCCTGTGCCTCTCTGCCTGTGCCTCTCTCTGTCTCTCTGCCCATCTTTCTCTGCCCCTCTCTTTCTCTCTGCCCATCTCTCTCTCTGCCCCATCTCTCTCTCTGCCCCCTATCTTTCTTCCCCTCTTTCTCTGCCCCTCTCTCTCTGCCCCTGCCTCTATCTCTGCCCATGCTCTCTGTCTCTCTGCCCTCTCTCTCTCTGTCCCTCTGCCCCGGTGGGCCTAACGGGTCACCTCACAGACCTACAGGTTACCAGAATAATGCTTCACACAGGGTCTGGAGGCCTGTTGGTGGGTCCCGCCAGGCGCCATGGCCCACCAGGTGGTCTCTGCGGGTCACCGTGGGCCACAATGGGGCACCCACGGTAGGCCCGCGGATGTCTGTTGGGCCCTGGGTCAGACCCATAGGTGTCTGAGGGGCCTCGGGTGGTTCCCATGGGGGTCTGGCGACCCACAGGTGGTCCCTACGGGTCTGCGGTACCCCCACAGATGTGGGGCCACCGGTTCTTCCCCGCAGGTGTCCCCCGTGGACCACGCAGCCTGGTACCCGTGAGAAGCCCGAGGATAGCTCAGGTGGTCTCCAGAGGTCTCTCGCAGACCAAAGGAACCAACCCTGTATGTAAAAAGCTGTGTGTGCTGTGCACGCGCATAGTAAGTGAAACTTCTTTGACTTTTGTCACAGAAATTGTATTTGTGTTGGTGATGTTTTAATTAAAAATCAAAATACAATTTAATTGTCAAAACGCAAATAAATTTGACTTAGAATGCACGTGCTCGGCGCACGTGCTCGGCACACATCCCCTGTATTAGTGCAAATAGCTAAGTGTGAATTCCTCATATGTGCGTGTGACTGACTGAGTGTGCGTGACTGAGAGTGTGCGTGACTGAGAGTGTGCGTGACTGAGAGTGTGTGCGTGACTGAGAGTGCGTGCGTGTCTGAGAGTGCGTGAGTGACTGAGAGTGTGTGCGTGACTGAGAGTGCGTGCGTGACAGAGAGTGCGTGCGTGACTGAGAGTGTGCGTGGCTGAGAGTGCGCACGTGGCTGAGAGTGCGCGCGTGGCTGAGAGTGCGCGCGTGGCTGAGAGTGCGCGCGTGGCTGAGAGTGCGCTCGTGGCTGTGTGTGCGTGTGTCTGTGTGTGACAGTGTGTGTCTGAGTGCTTGTGTGTGTGACAGTGTGTGTCTGAGTGCTCGTGTGTGTGACACAGGAGGAGAGTACGAGTATATATGAATGACGGATGTCAACGCTGGGCTCCTCCTCCCCCTTGATCGGGTGCTCGGTGTAGCAGGAAGAGCCTTCCCTGTAGTCCTCCTGGGAAGTTGTCCTGGGATGACTTGGGCCCCCCTCTTCCCTAGGGTGGGGCGACTCCTCGTCTTCCTGCTCGGCCCCCCTCAGCTCCTAGGTCTCCTCCGCCTGCTCACCTCCCCTGCACGGGGGTCCAGGGGGAGAAGCAGGATCCTGGGACTCGGGTCGGGCAGGATCCCTGCACGTCCGCCTCCCCCCAGATATCCAGCAGGGCGCGGGTCTCCATGTCCGACAGACATCCCGCCGGGCAGGGGGTCGGTGACCGGCCCGGAGATGAGCTAGCAGCAGGAGGCAGGCATGTGGCGTCCGTGAGCGTCACCATGACTACCGCATGCGCGGCATGTCAGCGGGCGCGGGGAATAGCGCATGCGCGGCATGGCAGTGCACGTTTGGGGGGAATGGCGCCGCTGCCTGCCACTTCTGCGCATGTGTGGTGTCCGTCAGCGGCGCCATCACAACTGCGCATGCGCGGCATGGCAGCTGGGACCGGCGCCCGTTAGGAGCGGCGCAGCGGGCGGCCGTGTGAGGAGAGCGGCGCCCTTTAGTCAGCGGGACACAGGGAAGCGGAGGTAGGGAAGAGGGAGGAGAGAGGCTGAGCAGCGGCTCCTCCTCCTCTCTCAGCTGGAGTACTTGCGGGGCTTCCGCCATCTTATTACACCCGCAGCACCGGAAGCTCTGCGGCAGCCATCTTGCTATACCCATGGCAGTGGCCGTGTGGGGGGTAACAGCGGCCGTTAGGAGCGGCGCCGGCGGCTATCGCCGCCACCGCATGTCACAGCAGGTGTGTGGGCAGCATGTCACAGCGGGTGTGTGTGGGGGAGCAGCGGCTGTTAGGAGCGGCGCATGTCACAGTAGATGCGGGGGGGGGGGGGGAAAGCCGTGACGACACTTCCGTTTCACATTTGTCCCCCATCTCTCCCGTTTTACCCCATCAGAATAGGTGCCACTAAAGAAGTTTCACTTCAAAAAGAATAAACCGGACTTATACATTCAATACATCAATCCCCCCCCCAACACATACAGTACAATAATGTGCAAAATGGATAATAATAGATAATAGATTATTTGCCCATTATGAAACACATAAAACATGCATAAATCAAAACATGAATAGTTAATCTTTAAATCACCACATTGCATGTTAAAATAAATCCAGAAGCAATTGTAAATATAAACCAACAAACCAGCAGCTACACAAATGTATATGAAATGTCACACAATTGCATTGAGTGTGTACATGATGCAATTAATCTGTGCATCATGTAACACTATGCAAAATATATGTAACAATAAAATACACTATGAACAATGTCCCCTAACCACCAATGCCATCATGAAAATCAAATAGTAACTAAGCAACATCAATACAATTACCATCAATCAATTAATCCGTTTCCTAAAACAATTACAATACAATACAAATCAATTATACAATTCCCTATTCAATTCCTAAAGCCAAACCATTGCCAAAAGAATTCTAATTGAAAGTAACCACCATCATTCTAATCTAACTACCAGAAAGAAGCCATTCAAAATAACCTGTAACTAAATACAAATTACATTATTCACACCAATGTCTAAATATTGTAAAGCTGATAAATACATTAGCCATACATGAAAAGAACATAAACATTAGCAAAACAATCAATTATTATCCTTGTATGTCTATCCAGACAGATAGATATACATAACATACAGGGGCAATAATAGAGCATAAAAAACAATGCATTTACATACAAAAATCACATAGAATACACCCATTCAGTGTCCGTGAATGTATGTATATACATAGATACATTCACGGGCATTAAATGGGACTGAAAAAATAAAAGACATGAATCAAAAATCAAAAAAACCTGTAAAAGTAAAAATAATAAACTTTTCTTTTGTTTACTTACCATTAGATGCCCACTCACCGAAATCCAGGCGACCCAGAAGCACTGGAACCAATCCACAGGTAACCATAAAATAAAAAAACCCTTACAATCCATAACGGTGTCTTCTTTCTTCTATTTGTAATCCTTCCCGTCTGTCTTGGGGTCTTCTTTTCTTCTTTGGGGTCTTCTCTGTCTTCTTCCGTCTTTTCCATCTTCTTCTGCCACGCCCTTCTTCTCTTCTTAGGAGGGGAGGTGTTCCCTCCTCGGCGACTGGCTTAAAAATGAGGCGACATAGGCTTTTATAGGCCTATGACGTCACATTTTGGTCAAATGTTTCCCACGGTCCTGATTGGGCCATGAAAAACATGTGATTTGGCCGGGAAAAAAAAAAAAAGATGACGTCATTTAAAGGCAATGACGCCAGCCAATCAGAATGGCTGAGTTTCAATTGCCTTTAAGATGACGTCATCAAAACAAAGATGGCCAGCGACACATGGTACGGTAGCCAATCAGAGCGTGGGAACTCCATCCCAATTCTGATTGGCTGAAGCAAAGCCTCTGTCACATGGTCTACTTGAGCCAATCAGATTACATTGGCTGTTTTTATTCTTATGTATGTTTTGCAGCATCGGAGGGGCATGGCAGGATGAAGATTAGGATGAAGACGGCCTTCATCGTGGGTGCCTGTAAAAGGTAAGTGTAATATGTATTGACTGTATTTATTGTAATTTATATGTATATAAAATGGGCAAATGCATTATTATCTATATGTGGATAATAGTTATTTTGCCCATTGCTGTATTGTATGTGTTAGGGGGCGGGGGGGATGTGTGTTGTATATTGCTATGTTTATTGGGGGCAATTGTCCCCAATAAACATGCTATTGTGCCTTAACCCCTTCATTGCCTTAGCGGTTAGCCGCTTAGGTAATGAAGCTGCTTTCATTTATTTTTATTAATAGTGTGCGGGAGCAGGGGGTCCCCTGAGCTGAACCACATTGATTTCTGCCTCAGGGACCCCCTGCTTCCGAGTTAAAGGCCCCGGTTTGGGGCATCGGAGGCCAGTGTCGCCGCCATCTTTATAGAGCCCACGTCGCATCTTGGACGCTATAAAGATGGCGGCGACACTGGCCTCCGATGCCCCATACTGTAACTCGGGAAGCAGGGGGTCTCTGAGGCAGAAATCAATGCGGTTCAGCTCAGGGGACCCCTGCTCCCGCACACTATTATTAAAATGTACATTAATGCAGCTTCATTACCATAGCAGATAGCGCTACGGTAAGGAATTATTGTTTATTGTTATGTGTGTTTTGACAGTAGTGTAGATGTGTAGGGGATATCATGAGCTGAACCGCATTGGTTTCAGCCTCGGGGACCCGCTACTTCAGGAGATACAGGCCCCTTTATGGGGTGTCAGTATCCCCTGCAGAATGTAAATAACCCGGTCACGTGATGCGGAAGCTTTGAAGTGCAGGGGATACCGGCACCCCATAACGGGGCCTGTATCTCCTGAAGTAGGGGGTCCTCAGACCTGAAACCAATGTGGTTCAGCTCAGGAGACCCCCTGCTCATGTACACTATAATTAAAATGTATTTATTTAGTGTACGATCGCCTGTAACAACCTTGCATGGAGATGGCAAATCTCCATGCAAATGTTACATGCAGCTAGCGTACGGGAAGTTTCAGTGCGCTAGCAGGGGGAAAATACATTGCACGCACGATAAGCCAGTTTTGGGCACGTCCGATAGAAAATGGGCTGAGGGCCTTAGTGAATCGCGCCGCCGGCTTCATTTTTTATCGGACGTGCTAATTTTTTTCAGGCGAGCGCGAAAGCTCGGAGCTTAGTGCATAGCTTCCTATGTTTTTAATATACATTTGTTTCTATTGTTGAGATACATGTGTGTCTCTTTCCAGTTACTTTTGATGAGTTGTATTATATCTTTATTGTTGCAAATTTCTCTGAGTAAGGTTCTTTTACTCATATCTACTTATTTGCTGTGTATTATTCCCTTTATCAAGATGTACAGTATATTGTTTTTTTGACTTGGTAGTTGTTGAGTTTGTTATATTTATATTATTATATGATTATATTACTTTAGTGTTAAAGTTAAATAAATTAATTAAATATAATGTCTTTCTACAACCATCCATTTTTTATTTTCATGTTATTCATCTTTTTATTTTTATTGTCCTTGTGAGTCTATTTAAGGTTTTGGTTATTGTATTTTTATTGTGTCTTTTTGTTAGATTTCTCCCACACAGTTACACTGCCTTCTTTCCGTGGTTACATTTTCCCCTGGACTGTTTTGTTCCCTGTGGGCTTTTTTACCTGGGATATAGGTAGGCAGGGTTTCCAGTGGGGGAGCACCTATAAAGAGCCACGCTGTAGACTCATGAAACCACTCTTTGATAAAGCGCCCATGGTGAGAAACATGTCAGAGGTTTCTTTTTAATTTAGGCTATATCCCTCAATAAATCTTTTGTTATTTTTCTACCTTTGCCTCCAGTTCTCCTTTTTGCAGTGCTCCTTTTTTCTTACTTATATATGTACCATATTCAAACTGGGCATATGGCAATGACCCTATTTATTAATCCACACTACATTCCTGCTTATGAGCCTTTGCTCAATAACTATAGTAGGTGCTTACATTACTTTATCCTGAACCCTACAGAAATGATGGTGTTGGTGCAGCATACATATTGAGTAGCGCTAAAGTACTCGTGTGCTTATCTCTACCAACCTTACTACTAACTCTTTGGGCATTATTATTCATATCCGCGACGCCTCTCTTAGGTCCATATCCCATAATGATGAGCAGTGTTCGACAAATGCACCTCTCCGAACGCCCGGGGCGAGTGCATTTAACCCCCTGGTGAGTGCATTTAACCCCCTGTCTAGTGCCGCTGTGGCTCATTTCAGAATGCCGGGACGGTATCAAGCGGGTCACCTAGCAACGCGGGACACCGGAAGAATAGCCCAGCCACAGACATCCCTTGGAGGCACTGCAGTGACGCTACGCCACGCACCAACGCAGGCGCATACAGGCACTAGAAGATAAAAACAAGAAAAAAAGCGCAAAACGCAAATGGTGAAGTATATCAAAATAATATTATTAAAATAAAGGTGAGTATTCTGCGAATATCATTGTCACGCGAGACTCGTGTGGCGGGTAGGATCTCGGTGGCCGGAACAGCACGAGCGTAGTAGGGGTCACAAGCAGGGGTCCGAGGCAGGCGGCAGGTAGCGAAGTCAGGTAACAAGCAGGGGTCCGAGGCAGGCGGCAGGTAGCGAAGTCAGGTAACACGCAGAGGTCCAAGGCAGGCGGCAGGTAGCGAAGTCAGGTAACAAGCAGAGGTCGGCAATGAGGAGACTGGAACAGGACAGGGGAGCAAGGACAGGTCTGGGGGCAGGGACTGAGAACAGGAACAAACAGGGACAAGCCAGATTACCAGCAAGGGTTTTTACTGTGACAGACTCAAATACAGGTACAGGTACGGGAACAGCTCAGGAATCAGAGGCATGAGCAATACTGAAGGAGTCTGACATCAAGCAAAGGCAAAACCAACAGACAGGAAGCAAGCTATAAGGACAGAGACAGGAGCAACAAGAAGACAGACATACAGAGGAACCCAGAGCCAACAGAAGGCAGCAGCACACCCAGTGGACAAGGAAGCTATGGCTAGGCAGGAGGTCTAGACGACCCTGCCATTACTCCCCCCTCTCGAGAGCGTTCTCCGTACGATCCTCCAGGCTCTTCCCGGAGGCTTTGATGAAAAGTGGACTCAAGGTGACCCACCTCTGGTGGTTTGTCAACGGGCAGAGGGTACTCCACAGGTACATTGGGTGCTGCAAGGAACCTCCGAATGGGCGCATTCAACCCAAATGCAGGGACAAAGACATCAGAAACGTGGGCATCAAAAACGGGTGCAGCCTTTCTACATGAGTCAGTGGGGACACAGAGTTCACTCTTCGTGGTCTCTTTTTGTGACCAATATATCTCTTTTTGTTTTGGAATCTGGAACTTCCCAATGGATACGTTCAACTCCATTGCAGAGGCATGGACATCAGGAATATGGGCATCAAGGACGGGTGCAGACTTTTCACATGGGTAAGTGGGAACATAGAATTCACGCTCCATGGTCTCCTTTTGTGACTGCCGTTTCGTGGTATCACCTAAAATCTCATTAAGACCAGCTATTTGATTTTTCAGCTCTTGAAGCTGTCCTTCTGCACTTCTTTTCACACTCAATGCAGTTGTCAGTTCGGCTTCTTTGGAGTTGAGTCGCGACTCCATATCTCCCAGCTGATTCAGAGTAAAGCTTCAATCTTCTTCATTTCTGATCTGCAGCTGCCGGTACTCCTCCCGGGCATTGTCCAGCTCCAGCTGCAGCCGGACCTTATCACGGGCTGTGTGTTCCAATAATTTGCAGGCATCGGCCATTTTTACCTCATAGCGCTGTGTCAGGCCAGCCACTTGACAGACGGACACCTTCTCTCTCTCCTCCTTTTTGGCATGCTGTGTCTTGAGCTCAGCGATCTGCGCCTGCAGCGCTGTGAGTTGCTGAGATGTGTGTTCAGCTGCTAGCTTTAGCTCTTCCTCCAGCGAGGCTCTGGTTATGCTCAGTGTGGCCTTCAGCTCCTCATGCTGTTCTTTGGGGGGACACTGGGTACTCAAATAATCTTGCAGCATCTTTATTTTGTAGGCAGTCTGGAAACTTTCTTCCTGCAGAACTCGCTACTTTTCTTCAGCATTCATCCATTTCTCCTTGGTGTCCTGCAGATGTGTACGCAGTTCTCGCAGCTGACTCTGCAGCATATCTTCTGCTTGTGTGCGCCGCTCCAGGGAGACACGTTCTTCTTGCAGCACTCTCTCTGCATTCTGCAGTGCTGTCTGCACATCTAACTTTTCCTGGGCCAACTGTTTCTTCTCCTCTCCTAATTTATGGAGTTTCTTATCTCCTTCACTGACTTGGTCATAGAGATTTTTGCACTCTTGGGTTACAGTTTCAAAACTGATATTTAACCCTTCGAAGATTTCTCTCAATGAACATAGTTCTGTGTTGAAGTAGCAACTCTTCTCCTTAGAGGCTTCCAGCTCTGTAGTAAGCCTGTGAACCTCTTTCTGAGATGCTTCCAGTGCTGTGTCAACTTGAGCCATTAAAGTCTGGTACTGGGCAGAATCAGCGTAGGCCTTCTCCAGCTTACTTGACAAGATCAACCTGTCATTCTCCAACTGATATTTTTCTTTTTCCCAGTCACCCTCTGCTTTTTCCAGCGCTAATTGCATCCTTGACTTTTCTTCTATCAATAGTCTGTTCTCCTCTTCTGATTCATGGAGTCTTTTATCTCCTTCACTGGCTTGGACAGAGAAGTTCTTACTCATTTGGTTTATAATTTCAAACCTACTATTTAACTCTTCGGAGGCGTCCCTCATTGAACATATCTCTGTTTTCAAGTAGAATCTCTCCTCCCGATCGACTTCCATCTCTTTTTTGAAGTAACAAATGTCCTCCTGGGAGACTTTAAGCTCTGTATTTAGCCTGTCAATTTCCTTCATAGAACTTTCCAGGAATTCGTTACTTTTAGAAGCGAGGCGCCGATTTTCAGCAGCATCAGCATATGCCTTCTCCAGCTCACCTGACATGACATCCAGGTCACTCTCCAACTGGTGCTTTTCTTTTTCCTGGAGAACACACTTAGCAATTGCTGAGGATAGACAGCTCTGTAGTGCAGAATTAGTTTCTTGCTCCTTATCTAAACGTCCATAAAGACAATCAATCGCTTTCTGTGCAGCTTGAAGCGTCTGAGTAGGGGCATCTTTCTTCTCTTCCACTATTCTTGGGATACGTCTGTGAGTTGCCTTAAGCTGCAGCATATCTCTTTCATCAAATGCAGACTCTGAGGTTAAATTTTCATTCTTAATTCCTACTGCAACTTCCACAGTAATGCCTCCCTTCTTTTTCTTCTTCTTCCTTGCTTTGAGAAGTTCTGAAGAATCAGTGGTACTGTGTTCACATTTACTGCTGAAGACTGTTTGCGTGGGAGCCATCATTTCAGACATGGGGAAACCACACTTCCCAAGAAACCAGTAAAGAGAAAATGTGTCTTTAAAACAGAAGCATTAGAATGAACAACAGGAATATTAGACACAGAGAGACACAAGATAGGAGAGCTGACCTTTTGAGACTTTAGCATCAGTCACAGAGATTTATAAATGCAAGGAAAAAACATAGACAGAGAAACCTGTAGTTATATCTGAATCTTTAGGCATCAGGCGTAGGGATATCATATACTGCTGCGGCCAAGTTTATTCGAGCATTTGCCCGTTCTTGGCCGCAGCAGTAGCCTGGCGCGCGCCCGAGAGTGACGGGCGCGCGCCGAAGCAGCGGAAGAGCGCCCTCCGATCGGGGCGCTCTCCCTACCGCTGCCGGGTCCGCCGGGTCCCCCGGAACCCCCTGCCGTTGTCCCGCGATCGCGGGACACCAGGGCTCCCTCGGGGAGCCCCTGGACGCGCGTGCAGGGGGCGCACGCTCCCGAAGACGCGTGACCGCCGAGGGGCGGCCACTAGCAAGCCGGGAAATCTCCCGGCTTGCGGATCTGGCCGCAGAGTGATAAAGCGTGTCGGTAGTGTAGACAAAGAGAACCTGCAGTTACATCTGAATCTTTAGGCATCAGGCGTAGGGATATCATATAGACAAAGAAAACCTGCAGTTGAATCTGAAACTTTAGATATCAGGCATAGAAATATCATAGACAGCAGGAAACTAATACAGAGAAAACTTGTAGTTAGAACTGAAACTTTTGACATTGGACATAGGAATATCAGACAGAGAACCCTGCAGTCAAATCTGAAACCTCTGATATCAGGCGTAGGGATATCATATGTTGCAGAGAAACAAACTTTAAGGGAACTTGCAGGTAAACCTGAAACCTTAGAATCAATCATATGAAAAACTACAGATTGCAAGAAAAAATCACAGTATGCAGTAACAAAATAATAGAAGCACTCTTGTCTTTTGAAATGGGAACCCTGTGAACAGCAGTGGTCCAACCAGTGAATAGACAGAACCTTGCAGTTAAATCTGAAACCTTAGAACCAATCATATGAAAAACTATAGATGCAAGAAAATCAAAGCATGCAGCAACAAAATAATGGGAGCACTTTTGTCTTTTGAAATGGAGACCATGTGAACAGCAGTGGTCCAACCAGGGAAAGCAGTAAATCAAGGTAACCGTCTTAAATAGAAATGTGAGTCTGAAAATCTGTAGTGGCCCACCCACAATGCAGAGACAATTCTTGTCCAGGTAATGAAAGTCTGAAAATGGCAAAAACAGGTACTGCAGGGAGGGTTTTTTTTTTTGTAAAAGGGAATTCTTCTCAGGGAGAAAGTAGCACAAAAAACCCTGCAGAAACCTTTGCAGCAACAAAACCTTCAGGATCCCAACTGGGATTTCAAAAAACAAAAAAAAGTACTTATCTTCCTCCAAGCGGATGGGGTCTGCTGAAGCAGGAAGGCAGAGAATCTGTTCCAGCGAGATCCAGAAGTGGCCTTTGCTTTCTGTCACGGGAGACTCCTGTGGCGGGTAGGATCTTGGTGGCCGGAACAGCACGAGCGTAGTAGGGGTCACAAGCAGGGGTCCGAGGCAGGCGGCAGGTAGCGAAGTCAGGTAACAAGCAGGGGTCCGAGGCAGGCGGCAGGTAGCGAAGTCAGGTAACACGCAGGGGTCCGAGGCAGGCGGCAGGTAGCGAAGTCAGGTAACAAGCAGAGGTCGGCAACTAGGAGACTGGAACAGGACAGGAGAGCAAGGACAGGTCTGGGGGCAGGGACTGAGAACAGGAACAAACAGGGACAAGCCAGATTACCAGCAAGGGCTTTTACTGTGAACAGACTCAAATACTGGTACAGGAACAGCTCAGGAATCAGAGGCATGAGCAATACTGAAGGAGTCTGACATCAAGCAAAGGCAAAACCAACAGACAGGAAGCAAGCTATAAGGACAGAGACAGGAGCAACAAGAAGACAGACAGACAGAGGAACCCAGAGCCAACAGAAGGCAGCAGCACACCCAGTGGACAAGGAAGCTATGGCTAGGCAGGAGGTCTAGGCGACCCTGACAATCATATAGGAATAATCATCGCACTTACGTGTCAAATTACACGGTTTTACCACACTGCAGTCATCAGAGGTGGTGGTCTTGGGAGTGTAGCACCAAAAGGATTGTCTCCTGCTGTTAAACAGATGTCATCTGGGCCCTTAGCGACAACGATGGTCTGCGGTCAGCCTCCACTGCATCCACTACACCCGTTATGTCCAAGGAGTCCAGAGCAGGAAAACACTCGCAAAAAGTCCTTTCTGTATTGTGCACCATAAGCTGGATATATACCAGGTGCTTGTAAGCAGTCTCTTCGTTTCCAAACGTCTGCAACGCTGGTACAGAGAGGTGTATTCACACCACAGTCTAGCTGCCTGCCACACAGCAACGGAGTTCCTCCTTGATGGTCGCGCACTATGGTGACGTCACCCGCATTGCGTGTCACGTGACCGGAACACACTCGAGCACAAACAAGTGCTAAATGAATAAAACAAATTGGCTTACAAATAAAAACGGTACCATTGAATAGAAATGCAATATCCAACGCGTTTCAAAGCTTAACAGCTTCTTCTTCAGGGTTAAATTCAGTATCACGAACCCACACACTATATACACATACGGTCTCCAAGATTGGTTAGTCAATCAAAACTTGGAGCCAATCGGGTGCATCTGCTCAGTGTTGGGGGCGTGTCACTGGATCGAATTAAAATTACATAAAATAACATACATCTTTTTATTAAACACATCTTTGCAATAAAATATTAAAACCTGCAATGAGAGAAAAAAATGTTTGCATTAATAATAACCCAATTGGAACACAATTAGCACAAAAAGAATAACAGAAAGGTGTCTAAATAGGAACCTGCTGCTAAACATGATAAAACATTGTAAATACTCATAAAAAAGAGGAATAAGACTCCAAAGTCTGCATAATATAGGAAGTAATGATGCCTGTTCAATGGAACATTTAAACTACTTAAAACCCATACACAGAGCTACATAGCTCAAGACCCTAATAGAAAGCCCACACATCAAGATCCTCATTTAACCCTCTGGGGGTCATACAGTCTAATTTATGAATCCAGAAAGACTCCTGTGTAGACAAAGTTTTTATTCTAGCTCCCCCTCTTCTATCCCGTGGTACATGTTTGATGCCCAGAAAAGTCAGAGAGGAAGGGTCTTTCTGGTGATGCGTCAAGAAATGTCTTGAAACGCTATGCTTCTCAAAGCCATTTTTTATGTTGCGTATATGTTCCTGTATTCTTATCTTTAATTTACGCTTAGTTCTACCCACATAAAAAAGTCCGCAGGCACATTCAAGTAAATATACAATGAAAACCGAGTGACAGGTAATAAAATCTTCTATGTTAAAGACTTCATTCGTTTTTTTAGAAGAAAAAGTCTTACGATTTGTGTTCATGTATTTACATACGGAGCATTTGGCACAGTTAAAATTCCCCATGGGCTTTTTACTTAACCAGCTATCTACCGGATGAGCACATATCATGTGCCCTATGTCACTGGGAGCTAGAATATTTTTCAAGTTAGACGCTTTTTTATAAACAAATCTAGGTCTCTCTACCAGATGATTCCCCAAAATATCATTACTTAAAATAGCCCAGTGTTTAGAAAACACCTTCTCAATCTTCCTATATGCTGAGTTATAGTTGGTCACAAAAGCCACATCAACTTTCTTAGATGTATCATTAGTAATCAACGATTTGCCCTTATGTATTAACAGATTGTTGCGGTCCATACATTCAACCTTTTGCAATTCTCTTTTTAGATGATCACAGTTGTAGCCTCTTTCAATAAAGCGACTAAACAATACATTTGCTTGTTTGGTAAAAGTGTCGTTATCGCTACAATTTCTTTTTAACCTCCTGAACTGTCCCCCTGGAATGTTATTTATCCAAGTGTCTTTGTGGTTGCTTGTTGCCATTAATAAATTATTCGTGTCTACCTCTTTGAAAAAAGTCTCTGTTACCACCTTTCCCTCGCACGTTGATGTCAATTTGAGGTCCAGAAAATTGATAGTATTTGCATCTGTTTGGTGTGTAAACTCCAGATTATAATCATTATTGTTGAGAAATTACACAAATTTATTCACAGGCACTCTCTCCCGCACTTTAAGGATCTCCTAGCAACTGCTGGGACCAGAGACGGGGAGAGGCCTGGAGATTGTGGCTGGATGTGTCAACGGAGCGGCGCTGTGTGGCTGGAGGAAGTTGCTGCTGTTGCCTCCGTGTGTATTGTGGGCGAGGCGGATGGAGGAAGGCCCCCAGGCTGGATTCCCTCACTGAGAGGTAAGAGGGGGGGGGGAGGGGAGGGAGATGCAGCATACCACTGCAGTGAGCCGGCTTCAGCCTTAAGAGCAGCCGTGTGGGCACTGCTGTATTTAATCTCCTGTCGGCAACGCTGATAAGGGAGAGAGAGGAATTTGAGAAGGCGGACACTCGCTCTCGCAGAGGGGAGGGGGTTGGTGTCTGTGTGTGTGTGTGTATAAGTGGGAGAGTGTGTGTGTAAGTGGGAGAGTGTGTGTGTAAGTGGGAGAGTGTGTGTGTAAGTGAGAGAGTGTCACCCACCCTGTCTCCCTGTCTCACCCTGTCACCCTCTGTCTCACCCTGTCACTCCCTGTCACCCCTGTCACCCTCTGTCTCACCCTGTCACCCTCTGTCGCACCCTGTCACCCTCTGTCTCACCCTGTCAACCTCTGTCACCCTCTGTCTCACCCTGTCACCCTCAGTCTATCCCTGTCACCCTCTGTCTCACCCTGTCACCCTGTGTCTCACCCTGTCACCCTCTTTCTCACCCTGTCACCCCCTGTCACCCTCTGTCACCCTCAGTCTATCCATGTCACCCTCTGTCTCACCCTGTCACCCTCTATTTCACCCTGTCTCACCCTGTCACCCTCTGGTTCACTCTGTCACCCTCTGTCTTTCCCTGTCACCCTCTGTCACCATCTGTCTCACCCTGTCACCCTCTGTCTCACCCTGTCACCCTCTGTCTCACCCTGTCACCCTCTGTCTATCCCTTTCACCCTCTATCTCACACTGTCTCCCCCTGTAACCCTCTGCCTCACTCTGTAACCCTCTCTCACCCTCTGTCTCACCCTGTCACTCTCCATCACCCTCCGTGTCACCCTGTCTCACACACTGTGTCTCACATGCACACTCTCTCTGTGTCTCACACGCACACTCTCTCTGTGTCTCACACGCACACTCTCTCTGTGTCACACACACACACACACTCTCTCTGTGTCTCACACTCTGGATCTGGATATCTTATTTACCCTATATATCTTAACTGGCCTATACCTACACCGAAATAACCTATACTGCTTTCTTCCAGATCTAACTCTTGAACTTCACATGGGAGACATTGGATTTCCCCATAACCCAGAAGACAGATAGGGAACATATCCCCTCCAATGTATAACATTGCGGGAATGAGGGTACCTGGACATTTAGGGACTGCGGATCAGATAAGATCCAAGGCGGGATTGCTGCTTTACATATAGTAAAGCGGGGGCATCAGACACTGGTTAAAAGGTGCAGGAAACTAGTCGTTCACGTCTGGCTTTTTTTTCTAAATCCGACATACACACACACACACACACACACACACACACACACACACACACACACACACACACACACACACACACACACACACACACACACACACACACACACACACACACACACACACACACACACAACAAATGACTAATTGTAGTATAATGTAATACAATAAATAAACTTATGTCAAAAACGAATGTTGTTCTTACTAGGAATTTATTAAAAAAAAATTAAAGCGGGCCTGGGGTCGGGACTAGTGGCGGGGCTGGGGGCGGGTCACTAGATTGTAGACTGTGTCCTGGATATTCACAGGCACGATCGCATGCAGTCCAGCAAGGTTCGCAGTGCAGAAAGTGTCCTCCAGTCAGGCAAACTCCCCCGCAGCACAGCGCACGCTGTTCAGCTCACCGGTCCGGCGCTTCCGGGTTCGTGACGTCACTCGGAGGTGTCATCATTCCCTGATGAAGAGACCTTGACGGTTTCGAAACGCGTTGGAAAGAACACTTTGATAGTTTGTTGAACGCTGGACTCTGCATTACCCTTGTGCGGGCTCCCTCAGTGCCTGAAAGACTATGACGCGCTGTCGCCTCCGAGTGACGTCACGAACCCGGAAGCGCCGGACCGGTGAGCTGAACAGCGTGCGCTGTGCTGCGGGGGAGTTTGCCTGACTGGAGGACACTTTCTGCACTGTGAACCTTGCTGGACTGCATGCGATCGTGCCTGTGAATATCCAGGACACAGTCTACAATCTAGTGACCGTGACGGGAGGATCTGTGTGTGCTTACACTGAAGAAATCCTCACCGCTATCCTGACTTGGTGCATGGGTAACACTAACCCTTGACGTGCTTGTTTTTATTTGTTACAATGTACGCGTAATACTCACCTTATTATTGGGTTTATATTATAATTTTTAATGCACTATGAGCGTTGTGCGCTGTGTTTTTTGTAACTTCTATGGAGTGGACTAGTCTAATCCCTTGTTCATCCACATATTCCACCCATCTATATATATGCTTCTTCTTATATACCAAACTCTGGTGAGGTGGGATACCCTAGTAGCATTGACAGTTAGCTGAATGGACCCATGTTTGGTGATGTACTACTTTACTGCCTCCACTACCCAACGGGCACTGTGGTACTCTACAGCACTCATTACCTTTTCACTGACATAGGGATAGTCATCCCCTCCTGTCACCTTGCCACTTGTTTTCACACTACACAGTTTGCCTACTTAAATGGGTCAACCTAGGAGTTTAAGGGTCCCCGAGCAATACCCAAGTTAATGATTCTTTCTCTACTGGTGGGGCCATGGTCATGTCCCATAGTACAGTCTATCGTCGATACTGTTGGCCCTCATCAACAGAATGATATTTTCCTCTTCTTGGTTTAATTGTCCAGACTCCCACCAAGATTGAATGTGTCCCGCATGGCAACCATTCATTTTGGTCATACAAACTTTTGGCACATATCCCATGAACATTTTGTGGTACCAGGGCAATGCTGGTTGCCCATCCACTGTATACTAGTCCCCAGTCAGGGACCCACGGTCACGTGCCACTGCTGCAACAGGGCATGATTCTACTTTAAGAGCATAAAATGGGGCCTCTTTGGTGGTATCTCCTCTCCCTGATTACTCCCAGCACTCTCTATGAGGGATAGTCCTCTCTCTTCATGCCGACATCCCTGCCGAGGGCATATTTACTTGTAGTCATACTTTTGTGTGTTCCTGTGCTCCTTGGCTTCACATACCTCGCTGACTCTTCCACTGCTGCTATACCTGATCCATCTGGGGAGTTGCATGGCTATGCGCCAGCAGGAAGGGGGAGGGGGACATCCATTTCCACTGCATCCCCTGAAGGTCCTGACAAGCCAGTGCTGATATGCGGGTCCCACTGTTCCATAAACTGCAGGTAAGGAGCTATGTTACGGATACCAAGAGTATGGAGGACGTGAAGAAGAAGAGGGTGGTCTACAGTATCAAATTTTGCAGAGAGATCGAGTAATATGAGCAGAGTGTAGTGACCTTGGTCTTTGGCAGCATGGAAGTCATTAGTTATTTTAGTGAGGGTTGTTCCAGTGGAGTGATCAGAGCGGAAGCTGGACCCCACAGGCCTGCTTCCTTCAGTCCTAGGGTCCATAGCAGCCAGGCTCTCCTGGCTGGGAGAAGTTTCACTTCCTCTCTCTCTGTGGAGGGAAGCAGTCTCCCTGTCTCTGTGTAAGGAATCTGCTCCTGGGTTTGGCTGAAACCTTTTCCTTACAGAAATATGCAGCTTCTAGACAACTCCCCCTTGAACCTGCAATCTCGAATCACCTGCTCCTGCAGTTAGACTGCAGCCTGCTTCTTGCTGCCTCCTATGCAGCTCTGCCTCATAGGCTGTCTGTTCTATTTAACTCCTGCCCCGCCCACCAGGAAGTTGCTGGACATAGACTTTCTAGTAACTGTGCTTGCCACAGCACATCTGTTTGGTGTGCCTTGGCCTTCTTGCCAGTGCTCCTAGTTACTGGCAGACACCGCCGCGGTTACTCCTGCATATCCCTGCTGCAGAGGCCTGCATCGGTGTTCCTTTTACCTGCTGCATATTCTCATTGCAGAGGCCTGCATCGGTGTTCCTTTTATCTCCTGCATATCCTTCTGGCAGAGGCCTGCATCGGTGTTCCTGTTACCTATCTGCATATCTCGCCTGCATCGGTGTTCCTGTTACCTGCTGCATATTCTCCTTGCAGAGGCCTGCATTGTTGTTCCTGGTACCTGCTGGAATCTCCTGCTTCCAGTGGCCTCCACTACTCACAGCTGTACCCGGCTAGGAAGTGCTGTTTTGTGCTGAAGCACTGGATCCCCTGTTCCTGTTCCTTTCTACATGGAAGCACCTTCGCTCAAGCATCCTGTTGCCGAACCCCAGCATGGATATCGTTTCCCAGCCTTCTTTAATCCTGACCCCGGCTTTTCCACGGATTCTCCTTCTCCAGTCCTGACCCGGCTATGCTTCCTGTCTTTTATCCCTGCTCCATCAGAAGATGATTGTGCACACCTCCCTGTTCAGGTGTGCAATTCGACACCCGTGCAGTCTATAGATGCCTGGGAAGGGCGTTAACCTCTTCACTCTCTTACAATGTCAAAAACTGAGCTCCTCATATTTCCTTCCAAAACTGGCCCTACTAACCTCTTTCTTCATTACTGTTGGAAGCACTATTATACACCCAGTATCACAAGCATGCTGTCAGGGGTTACACTTGACTCCTCTCTCACATTCTCCTCCCACATTCAAAATGTAGCTAAAACCTGTTGTTTTTTCCTCCACAATATTACAAAGTTACGCCCTTTACTCTGTTGTTCTACTACTAATACTCTGACATAGGTCCTTATTCTCTCGTCTCGACTACTGTAGACTCCTGCTGTCCAGCCCTCCTGACTCTCACCTGTCTTCCCTACAATCTATCCTAAACACTGCTGCCAGAATCACTTTATTCTTTCCTAAATCTGTTTCAGGGTCTCCTCTGCTGAAATCCCTCTCCCGGCTTTCTATCAAATCCTGCATCACACACTCAATTCTCCTCCTCACTTTTAAAGCTTGTGTTCTGCTCTAGGATGATGTCTCTCTACCCCTTTTGTGTTTAAAGCCCTCTCCAGCCTTAAACCTTTCTCACTGACTGCCCCACACCTCTGGAATTCCCTTCCCCTCAATATCCGACTAGCACCCTCTCTATCCACCTTTAAGACCCATCTTAAAACCCACATCCTTAATGAACCATATGAGTAACTCCATAGCTGATACTATACCCCTTATTCATCGACCATGGCGCCTAACAGATGCACTTACCAGAACACCTTCCTACTGTCTATGTACATTATTTCTACTTACCAATTCGATTGTAAGCTCTGCAGGGTAGGGTCTCCTTTTCCTAAATGTTACTTTTATGTCTGAAGCGCTTCTTACCATGTGTTATTTGTATTATTTGTTATTTATATTATTATGTCTCGTGTATTACTGCTGTGAAGCGCGATCTATATTAATGGCGTTATAGAGATAAAGATATACATACATACCCCTTGAATAGCATTCCTGGAAGGGTTCTACAGAGTGCCAAGGTGCGTGTCTAACCCTACTATTCAAAAGATGTGAAATGTGGAATGCGGAACCCCGACACCTATTCTGAAGAATAACTAATAGATATTCGTAACAGTTGCAATATGACAGATGCAATAAGGCCAAACCCTTCATGTTTAGGAGGTGGCAAGGGACAGATATCTATTTGTTGCTCAAATTGTATTGATAAAAACTCTGCTGAACCTATTAATATGACTCACAAGTGTCTACGTATTATGGCCACGAAGTTATGAGGCTTCTTATATATTCAGACCACATTTAAACATTGCAAGATACATTTTTTTCTTTCAAGTCATACATTTCAACCAAGTAGCTGATTTACGACAGAGGTGGGTTTTATGTGTGTTTCAATGCAGAAGGTCTGGGCATAAATGTTTGCATGTTTCAATAAAGATTTAGAATTGAACAGAGGTGTGTTTGTGATAAGACACATTCATTTTCATCTTTTCTATGCCAGTGACCACTCTGGGAAGAACTTTTGACATGTGGTAACATACAGTAGAGGCAACTCTTATTCGAACAAAAACCAGTGGCAATTCCCCAAAAAACCCAGGAAACACCCAGGTACATTCTGAATACATGCCTTAAACTTTCCTTAAACTAGCCCCAGCATTTCTGCATTGATTAATGGCCTATCAGATTAACAGCGGGGGTCCCTGGCAGTCCCATTCAAACTGAATTGGAATGCAAGGGATCCCTGCTGTGTTAATCCTATGGGTCGTTAGTCAATGCAGAAATGCCTTAAACGTTGCTCAAACTAGCCCAGAACATACCCAGCACATACCCAGCACATACCCAGAATGTAACCCGGCTAGTTTACGGCAAATGTTAGAATAAACGTTGCCTCTACTGTATATGGAATTCTGCTATGTTTAATCCTTTTATTTTAAGAAACTTGACTACATTTATTGTAACTGTATCTAATAATGTTTCTTCTGTAATCAAAGAACTGTATTTTTTTATATTAAAAGGAAACTTTAACTTTAATAATGGTTTGGGCTCTGATTGAACTGATGTACGCTTGGTAGAGAATAAAGTAGATTTTTCAGACACATTTTGTTACAAAAGATTTTTGTGTGTTAAGTGCTTAGTTTTTCTTTTATAAACAGAGATCAGAGGCTCTGTATATTTTTCTAATATCTTTTACCTGGGGTGGTGGCTGCGGTGGTTACATATGATTGCAACTGAGTAAGTGTAAATGTTAGCTCACTTGAAGTACCTTGCGGAGCCTAAAGGTGAGTTGGCTAGTTTAGCCGTGTGTATTAACCCTGGTTGCATATATAAGTCAGTGTGCTGTTCGTGACAGATGGTATATTCGGACGGATTGTTAATTTGTTAATTTGAGGGCCCTGAGCGAAAGGTGAAAAGTGGGCTAGCTAAAGAGTGTGTATTAAACCTTGTCCCATATGCAGGTCACGTGCTCACAGGTGTGCCATATGTGACAGTCTGCATATACCTGTATACCTGTATGAACATTTATGTTTCTTCATTTCTGTTCATGCATTTTGGACATTCGTGTTATGTACTACTACTTTTAAATATTGTTCATGTTACTTACAGAGTATGAGTAAATTAAATAATACTATGCATTGGTTAAATATGTGGGAAATACAGAGACTAATAAATACACCATGGTTACTTTATTTCATTATAAATGTACATGCTATCTAACAAAACACCCTTTTTAATTTGAAGTTGATATGGAAGACTCCAATTGTTAAATAAGTTATTTAACCTTTAAACTAATGTTGTTTTTATAATGGTTAATTTGGAAGATGATAGATTTTCTACCTAGCTGATGCTCCTAGACCACTTGTAGTATAACTAATGTTTAGTCACTAGAAAATGTTCTGGAGTTCCCCTCACATTACATTTTCAGCTATTGTCCCAGACACATGAAAGCTTAATGATAGTTTCAGTAGGTTGGTGTAATGGATCGGGGACACGCGCCTCTCAGCGGGTCCCCGTCCCCTCCAGTCCCACGGCGGCTCCCTGCCCCGTTGCCCTGCTCTCTCAACACCTTACCTCCTCCATGGCAGGCTGTTCCTACACGGCGCACACCGCATCTGCGTACACACGATCGGGGCGCGCGCACGGTAGCCTTACAGAAGGCGCGCGCACCCGATCCTCTTACCTGTCCTCCCGTACTGCTGGCTCCTCCCCTCATCGGCTGCAGGCTATTACCAGGTATCACTCCCCTGTCTCCCTTCCTGCTTACCTGGACCTATCACTGCAGCCACTCAGCCAGGCCTCCGCTCCACCCCTTGCTACCATTGGTTCTCCGCCCTTTAATAACCCAGTCTGCCCTCTCCGTCGTCACTCAGCATAGCTTCTCTGTGGCTCCTGTGTGCAGTGACTTGTGCTTAGCTCTCTGTTTAAGCTCCTTGTTCCTGACCCTGCCTCTGTTTGGATTTCCCTGGATTGATCTCGGCTTGGCTTGACTACGTGTACCTCTCTACTCCTGGACACTGCTTTGGATCTCACTACGCTGCTTTCTCCTGCCCCTGCCCCTTGGCTCTTGGACATTTCCCCGTCAACTTCTGGTACCCCGGACTCAGCAAGAATATTGTTAACCCTTTTCTCACCAGGCCCGGCAACGCAACTTACCACACTCCAGGCACGCCCTCACTGCTGTGGGTGCGTGTTATACCCTTACCCACCTCAGTACTGGGGACTGGCCAGGTCTGCGGGCATACAGGCGTTACATTATGCTGAGCCCAACAAACGCAGACCCCCCTGAGGTGGGACAAGGTGTGACAATGGCTCACTTGCTATTTTTGCGACCAAATTACCGCTGTGGCGCAAAAACTATCTAAACTCTCTCTGCGGGATTCTCCAACTGTACCGTCCCCTCCTGCCCCACTACCTATGGGTAATTTGGAACCACGTATTCCACCTCCTAATCGGTATGCCAGAGACCCCCTTACTTGCCGGGGATTCTTGAACCAGTGTGATGTTCAGTTCGAAATGTCCCCATCTCAGTTTCCCTCAGGTCGTACGAAAGTGGCCTACGTTTATGCTCTGCTCACTGGTGATGCACTCGCTTGGGCTTCTCCCCTCTGGGAACATCGCTCGGTGAGATTATCCCAAGTTCCGGCGAGAATTCCAGCTAGTCTTCGACACGCCAGCACGTAGGGAAACTGCCGCTTCTTCTTTGTTTTATCTTTCCCAGGGTCGCACGAATAGTAACAACACTAAATAATTTAAAATACTCTCCTTCCTAAATTGTAACAATGATCATATAATATATATGATCATTTGCGGGTGCAATAAAAGATATGTGAGACTCACCACTAGAGCATTTAAAATAAGGATGCTTGAGCATATGAGACATATAAAAAACATGGATGTTACTCATCCGGTCTCAAGTCATTTGAAAGACTGTCAAAATGGCAGTCTAAAAATTTTCAAATGCATTGCCATAGAAAAAAATCAAATTACACATTCGAGGTGGAGATAGATCTAAAATTCTCTACCAAAGAGAAGCATTTTGGATTTTTACCACAGATACTATAATACCGAAAGGTCTCAACACTGAATGGGACCTCAAAGTATTTCTCTAACACGTTCATATTTTCTATCCATCATTATCTTTCCTTCCCTATTCCCCTATACCCTCCACTTTCCCCCCCACCCTCCCTCCCCTCTTTTCCCCCTCTCTCTCTCTCTCTCTTTTTCCTTGTTTTTATTTGGTTTTGATTTGGTTATTATATTTGTTCTAACTATATGTTGATTCTAATTAATTTTTATGATGATGAATATAGTTTCTTTAGTGAATTTATCATTTTCAATGTACTATTTATGAATATTGATCATTCAATATTACTGTAGATTATTTGGATTAATTCATTGATTCCCTATGGTTGCCTTAACAATGGGTTGATACTGTAGATCTAACATTAGATTCTGATTGTATTGCAGAAATGGATATTATGGATTAACCCATGTTTATATTACCAAACATCTATCCACACACATTTATAGTGTTAATTACATAAAGCTATCAATCAATTTAGAAATTGCCTTATAAATAATATATCTACCTGTATGTTGTTATACTGTATACCACTACGGGCAATAATTTGGTGATAACAATTGACTTTCCATGAGCAGCATATATTCCCTTTGTGCAATCACAGGGACATGATTTAAAAGTGTTTTTCTCCTACATTAATTATTATTTCAATTATATCATGTAGACTTTAAGTAACCAATGCAATTTCACCTTAGATTTCATTCACGTAATCAGGTGTAATACATCTGCTTCATTAGCTTGTGGGAGGTTTAAATAGCTACCTCCCATGGCTTATCTTATACTCCTTGAGAAAGGGCAGTACATGCCTGAAACGCATGGGAGGAGGTTCTTCTATTTTGTTTGTCCTGAGTGTTCCCCCCTTTTTTAATGTAACTCAAATAAAACTTTAGTTTTAATTTTTACCTGGTGAGTCCCTGTGTTTTGGAGAGGCTACGACATCGATCATTCACTTTTTCTCTGATGTTCCAGATCGAGTTCGCGCCGGGGAGTAACGTCATTCATGTGCGCATGCAGTTACACAAGGAGAGAGAGAGCAATGGACAAACGGAGGACGGCTGCATCGTGAGTAATTGCAACTCCAGGCTGATCCTGTCTTTCTGCACTACACTACATGGACAATAATCTGTCATACAGTAGCAGTTATACTCTCCAGTAATCTCTCCCTCTGATGCTCCTTCACCTCCTATTGTTTATCATAGGTGTAGCGGTCATGTAAAATGGCTACAGTCATCTCTCCTGCTGACAGTAAGGCCTGGTAAGTTGTGGGCATGCCAGCAGTAATTATGGAGGTTTGCCCTCACACCCTGGTGGGGTGCCCTGTGTATGGATGGGAGTAGTCACATGCTCTGACTCCATGGTTAGTGATGTCAGAGGTGTGTCAGCTTCCAGAGTGTACATAGGCACAGCACTGTTTCTAAAAGTAGTTCTAGTACAAGTTCAGCTAGGAGGAGGAGGAGTTCTGGCAGGAGTTCAAGTTCTAGTACTAGCCTGAGTTACTGAGAGTTCGAGTTATGTTATAGTAACTGAAGAAGAGACTGTGTCCAGGGACCTGGCACAGGGCAGTGATCCCTGCGGGGATAGGGAATCCCTATCTAAGGAGAGATACACCTTTTAAAGGGAGGCACTGACTGGACATGAGTGGCTAGATATCTACTGCGAGGGGCAGCTAGCCCACTCAGGCAATAAAGATGTTCTCAATCACAAACCCTCTCGTGTACATGTGTGGAGTGAATTTACAGAGAGGAGCACCACGGAGGAGTTCCTCAACAGGACCATCCCCATGCGGACGCAGGGACCCTGATGAGGTGGAGGCGCTGCACTGGAACTAGGTGAGACTCAGCACACTACCTCAGCTGCCTGTCTGGACGGGTCCTCCCCACACACCATCATGCGGGAGACTCAGGAGTCCTGTTGCCAACAGGTGCACCACCAGACACTACCACACTGTAATGGGGGCCGGTTAGACCACAGGGGCCAATGTGAGATTGGGTGGGTCAGGCCGGTTCAGAAATACCGTTACATTTGGAGGAGCTGCTGAGATCAGATCTGTCATCAGGACAGGCTCTAGCTAGGCACACTGGGAAACAGGGAGAGAGTCTGCTGCCACTCTGTGCTGCGTAGGGACGGACCTAGGGGTGGTTAAGGGGCTGACGGGATATTGTCAGTTCGCAGGGACGACCTAGGGGCCTGAAAGGAGTGAGGGGTCTGGAGCCAGGCTATAGCTGACCGACTCACCATGAGGTAGTGCTAGTTGGTAGGACGCCAGAAGGGATAGCCTGTTAACGTGGTCAGGAATCCTGGAGAGGGTCTGCGCTAGGCTGACCAAGAGAGGTAGACGCCCCAAGTACTGCATGGCAGAGCCAGAGTACCTAGCCCATTCCAGACACTTACCATAGGGAGCACAGACTGGGAGGAAGGAGAAACAGCAGACACTGAGAGAGTGAGCCTAGCCTGAGGTAGTGCAACATGAGTCCAGCCTAGATCAGGTACACATGTGGTGGTGCATCTGAGCAATCTTTATTGTACTGGTGTGGAGGCTGCCCCGCAGAGCAGAGCCCCATGTACGATAACTGTTACGAGAGAATGGAGGATCCGCGTGGTGCGGAGAACACAAAATGGCGACCAGAGGCTGATGGGGAAGGCACCCGTGGCGTGCGCCCCACTGAAGAGCAAACTGTCGCCGAATTATCATTAACCAATCTGCTCTGGAGTGGAGCCAAGGCCGTGGCTGCCCCGTTTTTATCCTGTCTGGGACACCGAGGGGCCACCCTTGAAGAGTGTGAGGAAATTGTGATAATTGGGGGAGAACCCCTCCAGGAGAGCAAACAAACTGACTTTTTGGGCTTAAAAGCCAACCAAAATGGCGGTTCCCGCTTGCTAGGGAAACCGCATGGGACAGTCACAGAGAAAATGGCTGATGCAGAACTTGCAAAGAGCTGGCCGGGAATGGCGCGAACAGCAGAGCCCCGCCCTGATGGGGGGCATGGCGCAAAAGCTATGGCTGCGCCTTCATGGACAGTGACTCACTCGGCCCCTGTGCAGAGTCAACCGCTTAGTCTATGGGACCCTCCCCTGATTTCCACCAGGGGGAGTGACTTTCAATTATGGCCTGTGGGAATGCACCCACTGGGCCCAGGGACTGATATCCAGACGGCGCCACTACAAAAAGTAGTTCCGGCCGCGGAAATGATTTGAAAAAAAGAGGGATATTTTGCACGCAAAGCCGCTGCAAGGAGAAGGCGGGAACTAGCCGCCGCCCAAGAATCCCACTCTGATGAGGAAATCGGCGCGAAAACGCAGACCGCGCCCACCAGGACTGAGAAAGGCGAGGCCTTAATTAAGGGGCATGATATTCCCCTGTGGGATCCGCCCATAATTGCAACCCCTGGGGGCGGGTTCCAGCTATGTCAGCGGAAGGAGGAGCCGAAGCAGGAAGTGTCTGGCCCAGAAACTTCTACCGGTCAGTTGCGAGGAACCACTGACCTGGAGAGACCCACACTGAAAGTGGTCCCCACAAAGAGAATGGCCTGCCCCTCCACTGTGGGAACTATGGTCTCCACCCAGCCCTACTCAGTACCCGGCGGGCTACTAGTAGTAAGGGTGGCTAACACCGAGACGGTGGTCGGGCTCTGTCTACAATGCGGGCTGCCCGGAGGCACTGTCAACACGGCGGCACGTTGCCCACATTGCGGGACATTATATCTGTGGCCCATGCCCACATTTATACCCATTCAACCTGCTGACCCCCCAGGGGATACGGCTAAACGCTCCGCCGAGTCCCCTGGCGCACTGTGGCTCAACCGTGCGAGTCCCGGAGAAAGGGGACTGGAGTCGACCAAGTCGGCTGGGTCAGTATCGACCGAGGCAGTCGGGTCGCTCCCCGACCGCGCAGAGAAAAGACTTTCGCCACGCTCGGTGACCCCGAGATCCGGGAAGGGGGATTACTCAGATGAGGACCTCCGTGAACTAGCGGTGGCGAAATCGGGATCCAAGAGGGACCAAGGACGGACGACACCCCGTGGGGTGAGTGGCAGCTGTCAGAAAGACAGAACGTCCCCCGCAGATCGGTGAGCCAAGAGACGGAGTCCCTCCGCCTCAGAACGTGGCGGCGACGGACGAGAGACGCCGGCACCCCTGCGGACGGGTAAGAGGAGTCCCTTCACTTACCTTGCCCCAGCAGACGGTGTAGGAGCAGAAGGGCCGTGCCAGGCCCGAGGCGCACGTGGAGAGACGGTATCACTTCCGGTGAAGACGACGGCGGAGCTTCCGGATGTCGTCATCGAAGAAGAGATCCCGAATGGGGGTCCAACCCGCGATGACGGTGTTTCCGGTTCCGGGGAGGACATCACTTCCGGTGGCGACAGCGGAACCGCTGGGAACAGAGCAGCGACGCTTCGGCGATCGGGGGAAGGTCCCCGCTCACCTCCAAGGCCCAGAAGTTGGATGGGCGATCCGAGGACTGAAGAGGGTGAGATATCCTCAATGGACCAGTCTACGGACAGCCAGGAACGGGTCGTAACCCCGTGGGGTCCTATCACTCGCCCCTATGCCCCATCCCCTGGCCTAGATAAAGCCCCTTCCCCTGTCACCTGTCCCACGGGATCCCCGCCTAGCCTGGAACTTATGGACATACCTTTGGGGGGGGAGGAGAGACGGACTGGGGAAAGGCAGCGCAGTGGCGCTACGGAGGGCGATTCTCGGGGAGGGGGAGAGTTGAGAGTGGCCGCGGAAGGCCGGTGGTTGCCCCCTGCAGTTCCTGCCACGGTGAAAAAGGCCCCGGGATCTTATAGGTGGTCTGTACCGAGATCGGAACGGTCGTCGGGGGTATTTTCCCTGGAAGATGATAGGGAGACAGGGGGGTCACATAAATTTAGAGAGAACCGTTGGTGGGCCCCACTATTTGAAGGGTACTCCGCATGGATGGACCGCACTCGGTTCCTCATCCGGCGAGAAGATGTAGTGGATTACTGGTGGGCTGTGGGAGAATTCACACCTGAGCAAAGGGACAGAGAGTTGCAGGAGCGGTGGCTGCAGATTGAGCATAGGGAGATAGAACCCATGGGTCCTAGCATCCTATCAGACCCCGTGGACCCTGATGAGCCCCTATCATGGGTGTTACCTGGGAGGGCAGGTAAGGCTGACCTGACCAGGATAAGTAGGGCCGAGCGGACCATAATGGCTCGGTATAAATCGTCCCACGGGTTGGAGTACCCGTATGTCCCTGAGCCTCTTATGGACGAAATAGAGGAAAACAGAGTTAGGTGGCTTAGGGAGGCCATTGAAATGCATTTAGTAGGAAGAGGAAGTGCAGTAGTAGGGAAGAAGGCCGAGGAACGGATAGAGCACTTAGTGCGTGTATGGGGCATTGGCAGAAACATTTAAAAACACCGGGTGACATATAGGCCCGAGAGGGGACTGCCTAGGCTCTATCACGTCACGGTCCTAGACATGGGCGGTAGAGAGGTCAAGAAACCTGACCCGAGTCACTATTTTTAGGGGGTACTAATACATTACGCGGGTTCGTGGCTGCTGGTCGGGGCGGGCTTGGCGGGATGTACTGTAGACATTTTGTTATATACCATGGAAATTTGTATGTGAAGTTAACCTAATTATGTGTTGTATTTCAGTGCTTCCTGGAAAAGGGTATACAAATTTAGGTCCCAGCGAGGACGATGGGATTCACCAGGGGGAGAATGTAGCGGGCATGTAAAATGGCTACAGTCATCTCTCCTGCTGACAGTAAGGCCTGGTAAGTTGTGGGCATGCCAGCAGTAATTATGGAGGTTTGCCCTCACACCCTGGTGGGGTGCCCTGTGTATGGATGGGAGTAGTCACATGCTCTGACTCCATGGTTAGTGATGTCAGAGGTGTGTCAGCTTCCAGAGTGTACATAAGGCACAGCACTGTTTCTAAAAGTAGTTCTAGTACAAGTTCAGCTAGGAGGAGGAGGAGTTCTGGCAGGAGTTCAAGTTCTAGTACTAGCCTGTGTTACTGAGAGTTCGAGTTATGTTATAGTAACTGAAGAAGAGACTGTGTCCAGGGACCTGGCACAGGGCAGTGATCCCTGCGGGGATAGGGAATCCCTATCTAAGGAGAGATACACCTTTTAAAGGGAGGCACTGACTGGACATGAGTGGCTAGATATCTACTGCGAGGGGCAGCTAGCCCACTCAGGCAATAATGATGTTCTCAATCACAAACCCTCTCATGTACATGTGTGGAGTGAATGTACAGAGAGGAGCACCACGGAGGAGTTCCTCAACAGGACCATCCCCATGCGGACGCAGGGACCCTGATGAGGTGGAGGCGCTGCACTGGAACTAGGTGAGACTCAGCACACTACCTCAGCTGCCTGTCTGGACGGGTCCTCCCCACACACCATCATGCAGGAGACTCAGGAGTCCTGTTGCCAACAGGTGCACCACCAGACACTACCACACTGTAATGGGGGCCGGTTAGACCACAGGGGCCAATGTGAGATTGGGTGGGTCAGGCCGGTTCAGAAATACCGTTACATAGGCATATGCCATCAGGTACATTACCTTTGAGCTTGTCAGTCGGTTTTTCTCTTCTATGGCTGCAAGATACGCGGTGGAGTTCCACACCATCGCTGCAGAAACCCAGCGGAACGATGAGGCTCTCGCCGCGGCATAATGGCAGGGTTTGTCTGAATCCCTCAAGGATGGCCTCGCAGCTCATGTTCGTTCTTCATCTCTGGAGGAACTCATTGCCCTCAGCATAAGGATGGATCAGCACATTCAAGAGCGATGCCACGAGCGCCAGCGCCCTCGTTTACTGTCTGCCTGGCCTGTCTCGTCTAGGTCTCCCCCCTCGGCTCTTCCTGCGTTGGACATCCCTGAACCAATGCAAATCGGTAGCCAACAGCTTCGGGCCGCTGAGAGAACCCGCCGCCGAGATGAGGTACTCTGCTACTACCGCGGCTCCCCGGAACACCAGCTACGTCACTGTCATCTGAGACCGGGAAACGAGAACGCCTAGTAAAGGTAGAGGGGCTTCTACTGGGTACTATTTCGCCTTCCCCCTCTTTCCCTAAAGACCTACCGAAGAGAATCCTCCTTCCCATAACTCTCATTAGTCCCAATATCAAGGTAGAGTTTGAAGCCTTCATCGACTCCGGGTCTGGTGGCAACTTTTTGGATCATGACTATGCCTGCAATAATCGTATTCCGTTAGTCAAGAAGAAGTCGCCCATCGGCCTGGAGGCTATCGACGGCCGACCGCTTCAACCAGCCTTCATTATTTGGGAATCTATCCCCCTCACCATGAAAACCGCGGATGGTCAAACTGAAATCATCATCTTCAATGTCTTTCACTCCCCTACTGTCCAGGTCATTTTGGGATTGCCGTGGCTCCAGCTTCACAACCCGCGGATTGATTGGACCAACGAACTACCTATCCAGTGGGCTTCTGCCTTGGAGAAGACGGTTTCTCCTCCTGTTACCGTGCTCGCCGGTCTCAACGCCTCTACGCCTTCTCTTTCCTCCCTGCCTGAGGTATACCATGACTTCTCGGATGTCTTTAACAAGACCCAGGCTGAAGTTCTACCCCCTCATCGTTCGTACGACTGTCCCATCGAATTAATTCCTGGAACCACTCTCCCCAAGTCTAAATCTTATCCCTTGTCTGTTCCCGAGACCGAAGCTATGGCGACCTACATCCAGGAGAATCTTAAGAAAGGGTTTATCCGGAATTCCACTTCCCCCGCTGGGGCCGGTTTCTTCTTCGTTTAAAAGAAGGATGGATCTTTGAGACCCTGTATCGACTTTCGTGGGCTTAACAAGATTAAGTGAAAAATCGGTACACTCTTTCCCTAATTTCCGAACTCTTTGATCGGCTCCAGGGAGCCTCTATATTTTCTAAACTTGACCTGAGAGGAGCCTATAACCTCATCCGAATAAGAGATGGGGACGAATGGAAAACTGCATTTACAGTGGCGGCCGCCCTGAGTCTAAAGCGGCCGCCACCGTGGGTAATTTAAAACCGCGTGCAGGCACCGGTTTTTCCCCAATGCCTGCCGCGCGGCCGCGCGGCACTGGTGCCTCCGTTGCCTCCGTTGCCTCCGTTCCGCCGGCATCCCGAAGGCGTCCCGGGATGCTGGGGATCAGCTCTATGGAAGCAGAGCGGAAGCAGACGCTGGAAAGCAGAGGGGGAGCAGCCAGGGGTCGCGGACCGGATGAAGGGAGGAAGGGAAGATGCGGCTGGCGCGCGGCCAAGTTCGGCGCCAGCCGAAAAAAGCCCCGGAAAATTACGGGCATTTGTTAGATTGAAGCTGGCCGCAGCAGTAATACGCGTTCTGGTCATTATGAATACCTAGTGATGCCGTTCGGGCCTCTGCAATGCTCCTGCCGTCTTCCAAGAATTCATGAATGATATCTTCCGGGACATTCTGGGAATCTTCGTCATGGTATACTTAGATGACATCCTCATATTCTCCAAGAACCTGGAAGAACACATTTGTCACAACAGGGTGGTCCTCTCACGTCTGCGTACTAATTGCCTCTACACGAAGATGGAGAAATGCCTCTTCCACCAATCTTCCACAGCCTTCCTTGGCTTACACAGAGAGATAACAAATGACACAAATATAACACAGACAATAATTCCCTGGCGCACTATCAGATAATAAACCTGACGAATCGGAGTAGTCCCATGAATCAAAAGATGGTATAAAGAAGATCCACAGTCCACAATGTCCCGTTCTTTTACACAGAATGCTGGTCTGAAAATACAAATAAAACAACCATTGCGCAGTACCCTATGGTCAGTATTCCAAGACCCCACCGTTGCTATCTACTTACTTAAAAATAGATAAGAATGGGCCTCAAAAGGTTTCTTTAAGTCCCCCCACGATTGGCTCCGACTGATTCCTGCTGCTGGTATCACGCTTTACACTTCCAGCATCAGCATCACCATACCGATTGGGAACAGAAAGGGGCACCAATAGTATAGCAATGCGAGAATGCCCTATGTGTGTCCTACAACGTGCCGTCCGCTTCACATGGGAGGATGCCGAGGGATTGCAGGGGGAGGCTGGAGCCAGCGTGGGTCCCCGCTTCGTGGCCGCGACTCGGAGCGCCTAGTCCCTCCTCCGATGACGTTCCCCGTCAATCAACCTCCTTTCCTTCCACAGGGTCTGCACGTTGCAGCACGTTCAACAAGCTCCACCCTACGCGCGTTTCGTGACTCTGACGTCACTTCTTCAGGGGTAATGGAGCTGTGGGGGCACTTGAGGTATTTTATACCCTTGTGCAAAGCTGACAGGGAGTTCCCATTGGTTGAATGTCTGATTGGGAACTCCTATTAATTGTCCACTTGTTGGCTGATACCTGGCAATTCGTGTTTTTAGCAGGTTTAACCACTTCATGCCTGGATAGACAATTGCACTAGATGATTACATTCTAGCATGCTGTAAAACACTTTACAAAAAATTATTTTATACATCAGTATCATAAAAACCATAATAAAACTCTATAAATTGTAGAAATAAAAAGTAATTAGCAACCTTGTGGCTTATTATTCAATGTGCGAGATAGCTATTTGTATTAATCCCTGTTGCTAACAGCATAAAGGACCCAGAGGTGGAAAGAGATTATTTGCATAGCAAAAAAACAAAAACAGATAACTTGGTTATGCAATATTCAACATCAGCAGTTACAGACCTAACTGTCCCTCAAAAATGCTGCCAGGTCAAATTCGATGTTTAATCCTCTCGGCGTTAAGGTTTTGAGGGTATATATCCAGTAGCTTTCGCGTCTGGATATAAGATTGATTTTATCACCCCCCCTCCAATTCTGCTTAGGGCAGTCAATCCCTTTACAGATTAACCCTTCCGGATTTTGCCCATGTTTATTTTTAAAGTGACTGGAGACACTATGTGTCTCCAGACCCCTTTTTATATTATAAACATGTTCTGCAAGACGTCGTTTCAATGGTCTACCTGTTCGCCCTACATATTGTAGTCCACAAGGGCACTCTAACAGGTAGACCACAAAAGGAGTCTTGCAGGAAATGAACGATTTGATAGGAAATCTGACACCTGTAACATTGGATTGAAAATGTTTGCATTTACTGCTGTACCTACAGCCAATACATTTGTCACATGTAAAGAATCCGTCCAATTCCTTAAGCCATGTTGTACTTTGTGTTTTTACGGAATTGAACGGACAGCTCGGGGACAGTTGAAGCTTTAAATTATTGGCCCTTTTAAACACTATCTGGGGGTGTTTAGGTAGTATTGTTTTAAGTATAGCATCCCCCTGGAGAATACTCCAATGTTTCCTAATTATTTGTGTTATTTTGTTTGACATCCCATTAAACTTGGTTATAAAGGGGATGAACTCTACACCCTCTATTTGTTTTGATTTCTTATTGTCTATACTGATAAGGTCATTTCTATCTATGTCCTTTACACTTTCTAAGGCCTTCTCAACCATTTTTGGATTATATTCCCTCTGGATAAATTTATCCTTAAGATCATTGGCCTGCATCTCAAATATTTCTGGTTGAGAGCAATTTCTTTTAGTTCTTAAGAACTGGCCCTTGGGAATATTGTTAATCCATCTATGGTTATGATGGCTAGACGCCAAAAGGTATGTATTGGCATCTACTTTTTTATAAAAGGTCTTAGTTTGAATAGTCCCTCGCTCTATGAACAATGTAAGATCTAAAAAGTCTATACTTGTGGGGCTGATGTTAAAGGTGAATTTTAAGTTCATATTGTTGTTATTTTAAGTATTTTTGGAACTCCCCAAGTTTCTCAACACCTCCACCCCAGATACATAGCACGTCGTCTATATAGCGTTTCCATAGTACAAGGCCCGCCCCAAGTGGGCCGCCG